>NC_133783.1:53252521-53289574 GCF_003597395.2 Chelonoidis abingdonii
CCCCGACTCTGGCCAGGTGGCATGGCTCCAGCCCAGCCCCAGCCCCGACTCTGGCCAGGCATTGCGGCTCCGGCCCAGGCCCCGGGCCCAGCCCTGGCACAGCTCCAGTGGGGGTAAGTGGCTTGCTAAGAGGCAAGGGGCGGGGGTTGGATAAGGCAGGGGCAGGGAGTCCCGGGGACAGGGAGCAGGTGGGAGGGGGTGGATCGGACAGAGGTTCTAGGGGGGTGGTCAGGGAAGGGGGGGTTGGGTAGGCGTGGGAGTTCTGGGGGTCTGTTGGGGTAGATGGTGTCAGGGCAGTCAAGGGACAGGGAGTGGGGTGCGTTGGGTAGGGGGTGGGGTCCTGGGAGGCAATTAAGGTTGGGGAGTTTCAGGGGGGGTGGTTAGGGGACAAGGAGTGGGGGGGTTGATGGGTTGTGGTTTCTGAGGGGGCAGTCGGAGGCAGGACATGGTGGGGGGCGGTCAAATGAGGGGAGCAATGTACACACCGGGTGGTTCCCTACCGGGTCTTCAGCGGCGGGTCCTTCAGTGCCACAGAAGACCCGAAGAGAAGACCTGGAGTGCCACTGAGTGAGTCATCCCTGCCGGGGACCCACCGAATCAGGCCCCGCACTTCCTAAAGCCGGCCCTGATTTCATGAATTCCCTCGGGGCAGTGGACAGGCCAAATGGGAGGACCGTAAATTGGTAGTGTTCCTGCCCCACCATAAAACGGAAAAAGTGTCTGTGGCCCTCAAATATATGAACATGTAAGTACATGTGCTGCAGATCGAGAGAGGCGTACCAGTCCCTGGGATCCAGGGAGGGGATGATGGAGGCCAGGGAGACCATGTGGAACTTGACCTTCACCGTGTATTGGTTCAGGCCTCGCAGGTCCAAGATGGGCCCAAGCCCACCTTTGGCCTTCAGGATAAGGAAATAGCAGGAGTAGGACTCCTTGCCTTTGAACTCCCCAGGCACCGCTCCCATCACTCCCAGGCCCAGGAGACACCCCACCTCCTGCTCAAGCAGAGCCTCATGCGAGGGGTCCCCCAGGAGGGACAGGGGTGGGGGGTGGTTGGGCGGGGAGGAAGTAAACGGGAGGGCATAGCCCTGGGAGATGGTGTTGAGGACCCATCGGTCCGCGGTCAGCTGCGACCACTCCAGGAGGAAAGCCCACAACCGACTGGCGAAGTGAAGCTTTATTGAAGGTGGATCCCTGATGAGAACTGGCAAGGCACCCCCGAGTGTCCTGTCAAAACCACCTTTTCCCTGCTTGCTTACCCTTGGAGGATCCAGGCTGGGGCGCAGGCCAAAACTGCCTCTGTGAGCACCTCTTATAGTTCCAAGACTTCTTATAAGCTGTCTCCTATTTTGGGTGAGTGGCCTGAGTGGGAGTCTGCTGCAGTTGAACTTAGGTTTAGCCGAAGCTGGAACATAGAGACCCAGAGTCTGGAGCGTCGCGCAGGAGTCTTTCAGTCCATGCAGCTTTGCATCCGTGTGTTCCGCAAACACAGCTTTGCTGTCAAACGGGAGGTCCTGCAGGGAGGTCTGCGCCTCACTGGACAGCCCAGAGAGCAGGAGGACAATGAGAGACAGGGGCCAGTGTGGCCACAGTTTGCCATAGGGCATTTGAAATTTTCACCACCCCATTATGGAGAGGCAAGGCCCCCCTGCCTGGTGCCAAGGAGGACAGCACGTTAAACAGGGAGTCGAGGGCTCCTCCATCTCCTCTGCTTAGAGGTGGAGGCTTGATGCCACCCTTTTTAAGAGTTCTTGGTGGGCCCTAAAGTCCTCCTTTGGGACGGAGGGAAGAGGGGCCATAATCGTCTCATCTGGGGAGGGTGAGGAGGCTGGTGTGGTACTTTGGGAGTCCACTGGCACTGGAGGGTCCACCACCTGGTCGGTCTCCGGGCACAGTGCCAAAGATGTATGTCCCACCGATTCCATCCTCAGAGGTCTGGAGAGGGAGGCTGATGGTCCTTCTGAAGTTCCAGCCACCGAGCGAGCCCCCACTGGGGGCCTGACCCATCGATGGATGGCTACAAAGGGAAGCTGGGCTGATATACGACCTGCCTCTGTCCCTGGACCAGGAGGAGTGGTGGCTCCGGGAGTGATACTGACCTCGGAACCACAATCCCAATGTGGAGGACTGGTACCGTCAGTAATAGCTGCTCCATGATTGGCTCCGGCGGGCAAACCTGCAACAGCGAGATGACGGCGATCGACACCTGGGGCTGTGGAGGCGGTGCCATGGCAGTGTCCTGGAGCAGGATGCCAAATAGGAACTATGTCGATATTCGTGCCGTTACCCACTGCAATAGCCCCTCCGAGATGAGGACCTTTGGCAACATCTTCCTCAGTCTCAACAGCTTTCGCTCCTCGAGGTGGAGTGGTGCTGAGTGTCTCGGTCAGACGGAACCCAACCAGACAACCCTGGTGGGCGTCGAGGGCGATCCACATCGAGTTTGCCCTGAATGGTCGCTGGGTAGCGAACAGCATCAGGAACGTTCCCTCAACCGAGATCAGTGCCCGAGCCGGGGGTGACTGCAGAGATCCCAGCAGTGGCTTGCCTCTGGAGCACAGGGCCAACATCAGTGGTGCTCCAGGTACTGGTATGAATAAAACATCCCGGGCCACTCCGGTGTGGAGGGTATCTGGACATCCAGGGAGGCCTGCTCCAAATGGGCCGAGCTACTCTGCTCAACTTGATTCGGAAGCCTAGAGGCCTGTGGGGATCGAAGACTGCCCAATGCGGGCCTAGCCTCTGTCCCAGGTTTACTCAGTGCCTCGGCGAAGAAGGCTTCTCCCTAACCTTCTTGGCATGCCCCGTGGATGGGGAACAGTGCTAACTAGTTGATGGTGCTGGGGAGTCATCATGCACCAACACTACAGTGCCCGGTGCTGACTCAGAGTGATGTGCTGGAGCCGCAGTCAGCGCCCACTCCATCAGGATAGCCCAGACCCTAATGTCCCTTTCTCTCTTAGTCCAAGGCTTAAACAACTTTCAAATCTTGCAGCGATCACTGAGATGGGTTTCCCTTAAACAGAGTAGACAGTCCGAGTGCGGATCACTTAGTGGCACAGATCACCTAAAAGTGTTGCATGATTTAAAACCCAGGACACGGGGCATGCCCCGGCCTGGGCACTCTAGCTAAACTAAACTAACTAAACTAACTACAGGTACCATACACTGAACGAACAAGCAGTTTTGGGGACGAGCTACAGCAAAGCTGGAGTAGAGCAGTTCCGAAGAACCTTCACTGGGAGCAAGAAGGAACTAATGTTGGAGGTGCGTGCAGCACCCCTTATACTGCACCATGGAGGCACTACTCCAGGGGTCACTGGGGCACTCCCCTACGGGTACTGCTAGGGGAAAAACTTCTGGCACTGGTGCACATGGCAAGCACACACACCTATTGTGGAATACACATGAGCAATCACTTGAAGAAGAATAGTTGCCATCTTCATACACTATTACAGTATTTGACATTTAGAACAGTTCATCAAATTATTGTGGATATTAACAGAATGCAACACTATGATTAAATAAAAGCTCTCTGTAAACTCAAACGCTTCCCTCTCACACAAAGAGAAGTTGGCCCAGTAGACGATATTACCTGACACACCTTGTCACACTATGATTAAGTGATACGCATCATATGAAACAGCTGTAATCTCATCTTTGTAGAGTGTGTTTTTCACCATTATATAAGTGCATTCAAGTCCAGCTAAATGCAAACTTTGTTAACCCATATAATTCTTGAAGTGTAACACAATTGGGACCCCAACAATTTGGTCTCTATCAATCTCACTAAGGCCCATTTTATTGCATTCCAACGAATTATTTCCCTTCTGCTCCCCCCCCCCGATCTTTTATCTTAATCTTTCTTCATGTCATCCTTTTCCCTGTCAATCCTTTTTTTTTTTTCAACCATTTTGAGCAGCTGCAGTAGAAGGAATGAAAAATTTCTTACCCAGTACTTTTCTGTTAGCAGCTTCTCTTCTCATTTGTAACTGATGGGTTAATGCCCCACACCTTTAGAATTTGGAGGCAGCTCAATAATTGTTAATAGGGTCTCCAGGACTAAGCCTGCCCTTCTGTTCAGGCCAACAGAAGAGTTCTTCCAAAGCTGCAGAAACACTCTAGCAATAAATTATTTGCATTAGGACAACTTGCTATAATGCATTAATTAACCTTAAGAGAATTATATGTTTAAGTCTCCCTCAGAGAAAATTTTCAATTTGTATTCTGGTCATTTAGAAGACTACCAGGGTGGGATGAATGAGCAGAGAAGCTGCTAACACAAAGAAAATTATCAGATAAGAAATTTCTCATTCTGTTTGCAAAGCTTCTCTTCTCATTCATCACTAATGGGAAGGAGTGAGCAGTGAATCAAAAGTGTGCATGGATGGGGGAGGATAAGCCTATGTATGATACCAGCAATTCTAGCCATTGAGATAATTGGCTGGATGACCATTACCAGGAAATGACTGATGCAATAAAGTATTGGATAGTGCAAATATTGACTATGAGGGAAAATTATGGTCAGTCCTTAATTTTACTTCCAAATATCAAGCCAATCTTCCTTAACCCCTTAAGTAACTGTTTTTCCTTTAGATTATTTGCAACTATGGCATTTTAATTTTCATCTTTAGAAAAGAAATGGTAGTATGCACATTATGCTGTATATCTACCAAGCAATAGGAGTGCCCCTTCGTGGGACAATGTACATGCTGTACATCGTGAATCTTTTAATGCGGAATTTGATGTGGTTCCATGCTTCACCTGAAGAATCAAGGTACTGTTTGATTTGTTGTCTTTTATTCCTGTTACTCACTGTGTTTTGAACATCTAAGAACTATCTGAAAAGTGTTACAAGTGTTACAGTGTTTAATATAGACACACACATTTATTCTTCTGTTTTTATCTTAGGGATAATTGAAACAGGAAACTTAACAACTGACCTAAATATATCCACTGCTCCAAACCTGTCAAACCTTTGATATCAGCCAGCCAATTTATATATAACCCCTTGAAAAATGCATTTATTTGTCTTTTTTTTACAAATGCTACTTGACAAGTTCTTGGCAGATTACCCGTAACAGGCAGGTCACTTTTATCATAAATCAAAGATTATCACCGCCTTCTGGAAGCCAGAAATGAGGTGATTCAGGATAGAGATCAGAATCTTAACGCCTTGGTTTGCTGCAAGTTCCCTAATGGACAAAATGCAGGCTAATAAAGCACATGGAAAGGAAGCACATCTCTATCAGTCTAGCAATTCCAGGTATGGGATTTTATATGCAAAAGCGATCTTTCATCATTTATACTACCAGAACACAGGAGCAGAAACACATAAATCTGGTGAATACCAACCACTGGTGCCAATTGATTAATACATGCTCTTTAACCTGAATAAAACCATCATACTGTCAAAGACACATTCACTAAAAATGAGGTTTTATGCTTATACAGCTGCCCAATACAAACATCTGCAACATATATGAAGAAATTTTTTTGAAGGTCAGAAACCCTATGTTTCATTTGAGATCAATAATAGAACCTGCATCAATGGTACCAGCAGCGACACGTTCTGCTACACACTGAGATATTCAACTATAAACTGAAGCCTCATGAATTAAAGACTGACATTCTACTGAGATTATATATGTCTACACCACCACTTATGTCGGCAAAATTTATGTTGCTCAGAAGTGCGAATAAACACACCCCCGAGCAACATAAGTTTTGTAGGCGTTAAGTGGGAGTGTGCACAGTGGTATGTCGGCGGGAGAAGCTCCTGCCAACATAACTACTGCCGCTCATTGGAGGTGGTTTAATTATGTCGACAGGAGAGCTCACTCTCGTTGGCATAGAGTGGCCACACGAGCGATCTTACAGCAGTACAGCTGCATCGGTGCAGCTGTGCCACTTCAAGGTCTCTACTGTAGACATAGTCTTTGAGTCTAGGTACCCACGAGTTCCTCATGCTCAGCTCCAGTAGCTGTTTTGTTTGAAAAGAAGCTGTTCATCTGAGTTTACTGTCACGGGCAATATTTCACAACAGCAAGTTGACAATGATTGTAGGAGGCAGAATAATGAAAGTGATTGTTAATAGCAACAGAAGGAAATTTAATCACGTCTGAACAAACACTTCTGAGGTATTTCAGTATCCACTCACTTCTCTTTATCTCTATCCATAACACTGTGTTCTCCTGCAGAAGACTTGCTTTTCATGGAGATTCTTCAAAATGATCAAATATTTCCTTAACTTGATAGGCTGCTTGTTTCCTGAGGAGTCCCAAGACAGCCAGTCTTTTCCAGTGGAGTCACAAGCCAGTCCAGGACAAATGAACACAATATTCTCTTTAGGTAATTTCTTTTTATTTTCCCTTTTAGAGTCAGAAATCTCACTGTGAGAACCATTCATTGAACAGTGAATACCAATAAGCATTCGGGCTTTTGATTAATCCATTGTTGAAATAATCATAAGAGGAAGAAAACTTAACAGGTTGTTTTATCCATATTTTTTTTTTCAAAACTCATAGTTTTCCTCAATGCCCAAATGGAAGGAAAGGTGTATTCCTTCACTTATATTTCCATATGTACTTCAGAAGACAGATATGATGATTTATGGGCAACTTTATGCTGTAACAAAGAATCCCAGACTTTAGGGGTTCTCTTTTATAAATATTTCATGATTCACAGCAGTTGGCTTAGTGTATTTACTATAGTAATTCAGAAAAAAACAGTAAAACAATGTTGACTTTCAACAATATTTTAAATACACTAACATCTGTATTTAGTGTTTAAAATCATTAATTGTTTTCTATTTTACTATTGTAATTGTTTTAACTATTTGCAGCATCTTCAGTGCTATAAATGGTGGGTTTTATAAATGCCTTCTTATAAAATGAGAATGAACACAGCTACCACTATCACAATTTCATTTAGTTTTGAACAGAAAATGAACATATTAGATCAGATTCTCTGGTGTGATCATAAATCACTGAAATTGCTGCTGAATACCTCTTGTGAGATACTGAGTCCCCACAGTTCCCTGGGGAAAATGGAGAAACTGAGTATGTTCAGCATCATCCAATATTGGGCCCTTGTTTTATATTACATTTCTTGAAAAGACAATTTATTTTTTGTAGTTTGATTTTTCTACTCATAAGTTTGTCCACAAAGAGGCTATTAATATTATGCCTACTAAAATTAAATTTTGTTTAAAAAAGAAGTCTATACAGGAAAAAAACTTTAAAAAGATAAATTTCCAAACTCTGATATTGTCACAGAAATATAATCAATAAACCTCAATTTTCTTCAGATACAGTAGTAATGCTACCATAGTCTGAATTATTTAACGTAACTGCATCACTCCCAATACTTTCCATGCTACTTTCAAAGAGTTTTGGAAACAAAATCTGTACATTCTAAATTATTCTAATACATCTCTACCCTGATATAACGTGGTCCTCAGGAGACAACAAAATCTCACCGCGTTATAGGTGAGGCCGGATTATATCAAACTTACTTTGCCCACCCCCCTCATTCCTTGTTCCCTGACCACCCCTTTCAGAGACCCCCCTCCTTAATCACCCCCAGGACCTCACCCCGTACCCAATCTCCCTGTCCCCTGACTGCTCCGACCCCTATCCACCACCACCCCACACCCGACAGGCACTCACTGGCAGCAATGGGAAGCAGAGCAGTGCAGCCTCAGTTCACTCCACTCCGCCATCGGTGAGTGCGGGGAGGTTGGGGAAAGGATGCCCCCCCGCAATCACCTGCATCAGAAAGCGGAGCGACATGGCCCCAGACTGCTCTGCTTTCCTTGCCCCGGCTCCAGTCGTGCTGCTGAGGGGCAGCTGGGGAAAGCTCCTGCACCCACCTGCAGCAGGAAGTGGAGCACCATGGCTAGGAGCTGGCAGACTAGAGCTGTCTGGGGCTGGGCTGCTCCGCTTCCTGCCACCGGTGAGTGCGGGGAGGTTGGCAAAAGGACGTCCCCCACACTTACCGGCGGCGGGAAGAGGACCAAAGCGGACACAGCCCGCTCCACTCTGCCACCTCTCAGCCGCAGTGCTCCGCTTCCTGTCGTCGGTGAGTGTGGGGAGGTTGGGGAAAGGACACTCCCCACACACTCCCGTACTCACCTGCAGCGGGAAGCAGAGCACTGTGGCTGGGAGCCGGCAGAGTGGAGCTGGCTGGGACCAGGCTGCTCTGTTTCTGCTGCTGCTGGTGAGTGCAGAGGCGATCCCTTCCCCCAAGCCTCCCCCTCCGAGCGACACGGCTGGGGCCAGAGCGAGGGAAGCAGAGCGGGCTGCTCCCGGCCCCCTACTAATGCTCCGGGCCACTCTGGGACTGCGGGGTCCTCAAAAGTGCCCTCTCACAGCTCCTGCCCCCCAGACCCTGGGGGAGAGCCTCTGACCGCTCCCAAGACCCTCTGCCCCTTATCAAACCCCTCAGCCCTGGCCTGGTCCTGCACCCTTAACATGCTGCTCAGAGCAGGTGTCAGAGCTTTACCGTGTTATATGCGAACCCATGTTATATCGAGTTGCATTATATTGGGGTAGAGATGTATCTGTCTCTAACTTTATAGCTTTAACATCATTAATAAATTAGCAAAACCTTGAATGTTACAATTATTTGTTTCTCCAGTTAAGTAAAGGTTTTAATATGAATGAAAGTCACTGATTGTTGTGGTATATTTGAAAATAGCGTTTGTGTGCTAACTCATGGTGAAGCAAGGGAGTACTTCAAGGGAAGATCATGAAGATGGACAGAGAGATCTTAATGTGAAGAGAAAATACTAGATTGTGGTGTTTTACATTTGAGGGGAGAGGGTATTTTAAGCATTGAGAAATACAAAGACAATTTTGGTCCAGTTTTACATAATTTTTTTGGCTTGCATCCCACATCTAAGAAACTACACAAAGTGATAATGGAAAATCAAAAAAACGTGCTTTGTCACACATCCTAACAAAAAAATAGCTTATAAACTTTCATAGTTCAAATGTAAAAGATACATAGATCTTTTGTGAATGAATTCTTATGTGCTTCATAAATCAAGGCTGATTCTTAAACTTCACCTGATAAGTAAATCTTACAATGCAGTACCTACCTATGTCATATGCCAGAAAGTCAGCTGAAAAGCACTTTGCACCATTACTCAGAGAAGTATCATTATGGGTATTTCCACCAAAAATCAGCATAGCTCCACTTATTAAGACAGCTGAATGAAGATACTTTGCAAAACCACTCTCTTTCAAAATAGTCCTAGAAAATATAAGAATAAAATAATACATTATAATATATTAAAAGCCTATCCCTTTTATAATAGATGACAGTTATAGCTAGGGTTCCTACATAAAATACAAAAAAACAGTAAAGTTAAGTAGAGTACCCAGTGAACATAATATAAAATATATTCATTTCTGAGATAATAAATTTGCTCATATAATAAAATCTAATTAATAAAAATATAATAAAATTTGCTCATATAATAAAATCAAAATCGAAAGATCCACTTTATTATTTTACCAACCGATTTATGTAAAAAATTAGATCAGCTATGCATTACTCAGGAAATATATTTGCCTACAAAAAGATTAACTTTTTAACCCAAAATTTCTGTTAGCATGTGCACACAAAATTTTTTGGCTAGAGAAAGAACAGTTATTCAACTTTCATTACTGTTGTTCTTTGAGATATGTTGCATATATCCATTATGCCAGGTGTGTGTGCATCTCATGCACTGGTACTAGTGACCCGTCTCTAGCGGTTCCCACAAAGGCAGCCATACCTGAACCAAGGTGTCACTCATTGTCCAAGCAAAAGGTACCAAGGGTGAAGCTGCCATGCCCATCCTTCAATTCCTTCACACCAGACTCTTAGATGAAAGACTCCAATGTATTTGGGATGGAGGGTGGGTCATGTAATAGACATATGTAGAGCCCTGCATGGGGGATGCTGTATGCTCGGGGCAGGCACCAGCAGCCAGTGACTGAGGCTGGACAGCAGGTCGGAGTCAGGACTGTCCAGCACCCGCTTGCCGTGCTGCTTCCTGTCCAGCAGCTTGGGCCCCTCAGGCACTGCCAGAGTCCCCACCATAGCCTAGCCTGGCAGCTATGGCTGCACTCCCAGGCCCAGGCCCAGGCCGCCGGTTCCTGGGCAGCAACACTGTTGTTGCTGTGTGCTGTCACTCGCGAGCCCCTGGGAGCAGCACGCAGTTCAACAACCCTTTCCCCCATCCCCCTGCTGCAAGGTCCCTTCTCCTCGGAATCCCCGCTCCGTGCTGCCTCTTACCCCCAGTTCCCACCCTCACACTGCCTCTTCCCTGAAAGGTCTCCCGTCCCCATCACTAGCCCTTGTGAAACAGCTTGCCGCTGCGGGTGTGGATGCAGATACAGGTAAAAGACAGCTAGCGGACTGCTGGATGGATTGTGGGTTGATCTTGACAGATGCAGATTCACGTTTTTGTATCCGCACAGGGCTCTAGACATATACAATGTAGCTCAAAGAGCAACCATTACAAAAGGTGAGTGGTCACTCTTTCTTCTTTTAGTGATTGCCTATTTCCATTAGACTAGGTGACTCCAAAGCAGTTTTCAGGGAAGCTGAGGCTAGGAGTCTCATCAGAAAAGGGACTGCAAAACTATTTTCCCAACAATAGCAAAGGCCTGGACTGTGAACTACATTATCAGCACATTACCCACAAAGGCTGTGGATGCTGAGTGAGCTCTAGCTGAATGCACAGACAGCTTTTCCACAGGGGTGTTGTAACATGACAATGCAGCTGGTGATCCACTTGGACAGCCATTATGCTGCTGCAATATGCTCCCTCATTAATTATGCAAGGGAGACTAATAGTTGGGAAGAGAGCCAAAAGGGCTTTGGTTCTGTCTAGATTAAAAGCCAAGGCTTGGCAAACATCCAAACTGTGGAGCTTTTGTTTGTCTTTATGGAAATGTAGCTTTGTAAAGAAAACTGGTAAATCTATAGACTGGTTGAGATGAAAATCAGACTCTCCTTTGAAAAGAAACTTAGGATGTGGCCTAAGCTCTACCTTGTCCTGGGAAAAAAACAGTGTATGGAGTGTTCTGTTACTAGGATATGCAGCTCTCCTATTCTCCTTGTGATGTGATGGCTACCAAAAAGCTACCTTTGCTGAAAAGTGTAACCCTAAATAGGAAACTAATGGTTCAAAAGGGGAACCTCATAAGTACTGATAACTAAATTCAAATCCCCATGTGGAGCAGGGTTGCTAATGGGTGGAAACATCCCATCTAGGTCTTTTGAGAACCTGTAGTCATTGGTTTAGAGAAAAACAGTCCTCCCCCTGGTATGGAAGTGGAATGCTGAAATTGCAGCCAGGTGCACTTTGATGGAGCTGACAATGAAAGCTGACTCTTTCAGGTGTCACAAATAGTCCAAGATTTTTGAAGTATGGCCACGGACAGTCCATGGTTAATTGCCCAGATAGAAAACTGCTTCCACTTACTAAAGTGAGCAGCTCTCATGGATAAGGTTCCTACTTTTAAGTGGGACATTTTGGACCATTTCAGAACAATGTGATTCCTCAAGATCTAGCCAGTGAGGAACCAAGCCATGAAGTTGACAGTTTGGGAGTAATACCCAACTGTGATCTTGCGACATCAGGTTCTTGACTGGAGGCAGGGGAAAAGGTTCCTTGACTGATAGCTTGCAGAGGTCTGAATACCACAGTTATCTTGCCCAGGGTGCCACAATGAGTATCATTTTGTCTTGGTCCCACTTCAGCTTGAGGATGGCCTTGGAAATAAGTGGTATGGGGAGAAGGCAGGGATAGGAGTAGAGCAGGTCCTTGCCCCAAGGGAAAAGAAACATGCCTGAGACAGACCCTGGGCTGTGGCCTGGCCTCAGACAGAACTGGGAACAGTTCTGATGGGTTGTGACTATGTCCACAGTTAGGATTCCTCCAGTTGAACCACTGATCTTAGAATAAGTGTGTTCAGGGACCACTCATGATGCAAGGTGAAGGATGTGCTTAATCTGTCTACTGTGACATTGTGAACCCCCACAGGTGTGATGCTACAAGTGACAAGGAATTTTACATGCAGAAGTTCCACAGCCTGACTGCCTCCTGGCAGAGGCTCTTTGATGTGGCTTCTCCCCTGCTCATTAATGCACAACACTGCTGTGGTGTTATTGGCAAGTATTTGGACAGTTCAGTTGTGTAAACAGATAGGAACTGGTGACCTGCTATGGAGTTTGCCCATAGCTCTAGAATCTTATGTGTGGTCCCATCTCTTGACTGGACTACAAGCTTTGAGCTTGACAAACTCCCAGATGGTCTCCCCACCCCACAGTTGAAGCATCTATTACCAGAGTCATGGAAAGAAGAGGCAGGGAGAAGTCTCCTGCACACATTGTTGTGGCTCATCCACCAATCCAGTGAAGATAAGATTTTGCCAGGGATACATACCAGTCCATCCAAGTGATATATCTGAAGGCAGTACACTGACCTGAATCATGACTGTATCCCTCTGAGATGAAGTCTGGCATCTAGGTTCATGTAATTGCATGCCATCATGTGCTCCAGGAGCTTGAGGCAATTTCTCACTGATGTCTAAGGGACACACAGAAGTCTCGGATGGCTAGGAGTCTTACTAGCATCAGAAAGCCCCTGCCTAGAATTGAATCCAGAACTGTGCCAATAAATTCTATTCCCTGGAGAGTACTATGGTCAATTTCTATCACTTAATTCCAAGTCTAGGCATTAAGCAGCTGGATTATTCGATTAACGCAATTCTTCACCCCCTGAAGGGAGCAGCTCCACAGCAGCCAATCATCCTGGAAAGGGTACACCTGGGCATCCAGTGATGGAGGCATGGAGCCACCATTCCCATTTATTTCATGAAAACCCTCAGTGCAGATGACAGGCCAAACGGTAGAACTATAAACTGGAAGTGGTCTCCTTTTGCTAGAAATTTTCTGTGACCAGAGTGAATGGCTACATGGAAATATGCATCCTTGGAGTCTAGGGCAGTATACCAATCTCCTGGATCTAATGAAGGGATAATAGTTGCTAGGGAAACCATGTGAAACAAACACTTATTGATTTATTTATTAGGTACCAAAGGTCCAGAATAAGCCTGAGACCCCCTTTTGCTCTGGTTATTAGGAAGTACTGATTCAGAGGGGTACTTCTGGGGCTCCCAAAGAAAGTAGATTCTGCTCTTCTTGCCTCAGAATTGATTTGAGAGATGAGTCCCTGAAAAGGGACAGGGAAGGTGGGAAAGACAGGAATTGGGAGGGTATATCCCAATTCCACCAAGCTTAGCATCCAATTGTTGGAGGTGATGGACTACCACATACTTACTAAATGTGACAACATGGTCTCATGGGGACTGAGGGGAAACCTGTAAGATCTGGTACAGTCCGCATACCATGTTTGATGATGAAGTCAAATAGGCTGTTAAGACGCATGCAACTGCCTGGATGAGGAAGCTGTGGATGTGGGTGGGGGGAAAGACTTCAAGCTTATACTGATCCAGCTCTCTAGGCAAATACTAGTGCACTGACTGTGAAACTTTGGTCTCTATAGACCAGTGGGAAAGAGAACAGGGATTACAATACTTCCCTTTTAAATGTATGCAGTGCCTCATCTGTTTCAAGGAAAATAAATTACAGCCTTTGAAGGGGAGATCTTCAGTGGTTTGTTAGACTTTGGCGAGAATTCATGAAGCCTGGAGCCATGTATACGGTGCATGGTTACTGCCATTGCCATGACTCTGGCAGCTGAGTCCACTATATCCAAAGAAGCATGTAGAGCAGATCTTGTGACTGTATAACCTTCCTCCAGGAGACACTGACACTCAGCTTTGGAGTCCTCAGGCAGTTTTATTAAGGAATTTCAAGATGGCATCCCAATATGAGTATTCACAACAGGTCAACAGAGCCTGATGGTTTCCTTTGCACCATTTTAATCCCTCAGTTGCATATATTTTTTCAGTCAAAGAGGTCTAACTTTTTTTTTTTGCATCTTTATCCTTAGGAGGCACTTTTGCTCTACCTTGGTAGTTTCTTTCATTTTCTGCTGCCACTACTCGGGAGGATGATGTGGCATATTAATAAAACTGCTCATACACCTGAGAGGGAATCTGGTTCTTGTGCTCCGTGAGCTTTTTCACTGGCAGGAAAGATGACTGAGCTTGCTATGAAGTTTTAATAGACTTACAGGCTGCACAGCTGCTTCATTTATAAGGAGAGAAACTTTTGCTGACATAGCTGGGTGCAAAATGTCTATGATCTTGTGAGGATTTTCTTCCACAAGTTGTATTTGTATCCCCCGTAGCTAGCCATTCTTTTCAGGAGTGCCTGGTAGGCCTTAAAATCTTCCAGTACCAGAGAAGATGATTTCTCTTTCAGGGCCTCATCTGTTGAGGAAGATGACATATTCCAAGAGGACAGGTTACAATCCTCTTGGGGCTGGTTGAGAAATGCAGACCTGTCTGAAGCTAACAATCGGCAATCCTGAGCCTTGGCCCCTCAGTGAACGCTAATATTGGAGTCAAGCAGCCTACCAGTACTGTAACAAGGAGACTCTGCCTGTGGGAATATATTTCAGTAGTGTAGCAACTGGCTGGTACTGACTTCCAATGGTCTGTCAGTTCCGAGTTGGCAATATTCCCTCCTCTGGGACTAGTTTCTGTAGTGTAGTGGAGATGATAATCTAGAATCCGGAGGCATCCCCCATGGTATCCAGTAGGGACAGTGATGGGATTGGCACAGTACCGGAGACCAAGTGTGCTTACACTCACCCCTTCAGTCTCTCAATCTTCCCCTGTCAAGACAACTCCAATGAGAGCAACAATGATCCCTAGAAGTTGCCCTGCATTCCTGTACTGGGAGACATAGGAGGGGAGGAGGAGTACTCCCCAGTCCAGGGATGCATGGTATCAGGGATTACATTACTGGAGATTAGGAGTGAGAGTACCACAGTCTAGTTGCAGATAACAGTAACATCAAACTTCAGAGTGGTAGCCATGTTAGTCTGTATCAGCAAAAAGAACGAGGAGTACTTGTGTCCCCTTAGAAACTAACAAATTTATTTGAGCACAAGCTTTCATGGGCAAAAACCCACTTCATCGGATGCATGCAGTGGAATGTTACCAACTCTGTCCACATATCTATTCAGTGGGCACCATCATAGGACCTAATCACGTCAACAACACTATCAGAGGCTCGTTCACCTGCACGTCTACCAATGTGATATATACCACCATGTGCCAGCAATGCCCCTCTGCCATGTACCTTGGCCAAACCAGACAGTCTCTATGCAAGAGAATAAATGGACACAAATCAGACACCATGTTATAGTTGATATGGCAACACCCATTTTTTCATGTTCTCTGTGAGTGTATATCTTCCTACTGTATTTTCCACTCTATACATCCGATGAAGTGGGTTTTAGCCCACAAAAGCTTATGCTCAAATAAATATGTTAGTCTCTAAAGGTGCCACAAGTAGTCCTCATTCTTTTTTAGTAACATCAAAGGCTTTCTGATTATCAGCACGATGCATTGAGGTACAGTAGTTATCATTGGTCTTGGAGCTGCTTTCATAATCTAGGGATGCTGTACCAGATCTGAAGATGCTGGTACCATAGCAGACCCAGACACTGAAGGCAACATGCACCTCATGAAACAACTCCAGCAAGACAGTATCAGTCTGAGTAAGGGCAGTACCAACAGGCTCATGAGATCTTTCTCAGCTCTGTCGGCCTCTGGTACCAAGATGGCCCTTTGCCCTGCTGTGATCAAGGATGACAGCTCTAGTGCCTTCTCCAGGGAAAGCAGCAGTGCTCAACAGTCCTGGCTTGTGAAATGGAGTCAATGGCTCTTCCCTGATCAAGACACTATGGAGTGGTATCAGAGAGCAAAGAGTCCCGCACTGAGGATTTTGATGAGGCAGAAACCATCTTTCTTTAGCTTTGGAGGCCAAGATGGCCCTGAGTACTTATGTCTCTTTACAGAATGCCCTGATGTAGTGTTTCTCCTCCTTTCTCTGCCTTCTGGTAGGGCCAGAGGAGCATAGACCGGGAGGAATTCCCTCTAACTGATTGAGGCAGTAGCAATGCAGAGTAAAGGGTGACCTCCACAGTGATGTACCTGAACTGTTCTATTCTTAGCATCTTGCCTTGCCTCAGCAAATCAGATATCTGTCCTTGAGCTGACCTTCACTCAAGCAATTCAGGCAGCAAGAGTGAGGGTCACTCACAGACATCAGTCTGCAACACCCAGAACAAGGTTTCAAGGTGCGACATAGGCACAGGTTCCCCCCGTACCAGGCACAGCCCAGAGTCCACTGATTTACTAATGAGGGAGGCAGAGAGAGAGAGAGAGAGAGAGAGAGAGAGAGAGAGAAAGAAAGAAAGAAAGAAAGAAAGAAAGAAAGAAAGAAAGAAAGAAAGAAAGAAAGAAAGAAAGAAAGAAAGAAAGAAAGAAAGAAAGAATAGCCCACTCGAGGAACACAAACTAGCAAAAAATACTAACTAGAAGTTCAGAGGAACAACTGACAGCATGTTCTTACCACTGAGCACAGACAATAAGAAGAAACAGAAGGGTAGATGTGGCAGCTCCGTATTTTATACCCTCAACTCAGAACAGGAACAGCACCAGGGCCTTTTGTGGGAGCAGATAAGACCACCAGTAAGGAATTTCCTCTACACTGCCTCCAACTCTAGGGCTCAATCCTACAAACCCTTATCCATGTGAGTAGTCAAAGAGGTTGCTTGATCAGACCCTTACAATGAATTACATTACTGTACTCTGCATAAATACATAATGAAACCATTTTACCTTTAAACTTCACATTAACATTGCTTTGAGCTAACATTCTTTCTTTCTTTCTAATTGCATAACACAGTCACCCTAGGGTGTGCACTGATTTTTTTACCATCATTTTTATATCATTGTGATTCCCTTATGTGACAGTATGTCTCATTGCTTTGATATGATGTCAATTGACTAAAAAATTAGAGACATCATTAAATAAAGAATAAGAATTATTGTGTGTAAAGAAGCTGGGAAGTGGATGTTGAACCTAAGTATAGAATCTTGCCCTTCAAAAACTTTTTTTGTAAAAATACCATAAAAGGAGACAGTAATGACTAACTGCAGTACCTAATTTTTTTCTGTGATGCTAATAAAAGGGAATAAGTCGGCACATCCATAAGCAGCCATACCTTTCTAACTGCTTCCACTTTTAGCCTCCATATTTTTAAACTAAGTGTGAGTTGCATTTTTTTTGTTATTTATAATAAATACATTTTGCAGATAGAGCACGAAACACAGAAAACTGTGTTTTGTCAACCTAAAATTAGCTTCACCTTTTAAATAATGTTTGGCCTAACAACTTAATATCTTATGGCCAACATATTTTTCAATATATTATTCTTGCTTTTATAATTATCTTTGAGTGTCCAAAATGTGCTAGATACCTCAAAGCAACAAGTATATGTATGGTCCCAGCCCACAAGAACGTGCAATCCAACTTTAACAAGATTTAAAAATAGGGTTATAAACATGCAAAAAAGCAGGAAAAGTTGAAGAACAAGGGTAACAAAAACATGCTTATTCAGCTCAAAGAGGCATGTACATATCTTGATGGTCATGTTGCTTTTATTTTCCCCTCTCTCTCCCCTAATTTTTCATAGGCAAGACAGAAAAAGTTAGTTTTTAAGAGGTATCTGAATGAGGTGAGAGGTAGATAGCAGAACAGGTTTAGGGAAGGCATGGTAAGCACTGGGTAGCTTGGAAGAAGGTGTAGATAGGTCAGAGAGAAGATGATAAACAGGGTATTGTGGCTGAAATCACCACTGGAGTGGAGCCAGGATGAAATGCATAAGTGTATATACTCAATTTATGTTTACCACCATATTCTTCATTCTTTGTCCTATATTCTCAAGACTGAAGACTGATCTATATTATATACACCTACAAACAGTCTATAATGCTCTTTCTAGTATCTGGGGATTAGCCAGAGAGATCCATCAACCACACCCTTTACAGAGGACAACAGTGAGGATGGTACACAAGGTACTACAAGGACCTATACCACCGGAAAATTCCCCTGCACTGGGAGGCTAGGTTAGGCTGGATTTAAGGCTACTAGAGCAGTGGCAAAGCAGTTTTGATAGACGTATGAATCTAGTACAATATCTCCTTCTTCACAGTTATAGAATAGTATAAATTGTTGATTTTTTGTGTCCATACTTAAAACCCAATAAAATATTTAAATAAATAAACATAGAAACCTACTATTGTTATACCACATTTATCAATAAAATGAAATGGCCAAGATATTAAACTCTGGAAATTACGGTACAGAATAAACTAAATTATTTTTGCACTCCATTGTTCTTTACAAACTACAATATGGATTCGATCCTGCAAGGTGTGATCAGTGATTTCACTGTGATTTCAGTGCAGATGAGGGCAAATAAGTAATTACAGCAGTTGCTCACTTCATAGCATTCTACACGTACCAGACCTCAGCCTTAAAAACATGTCTTTTACCAACAAATTTGTTCTGAAAGTATGCAATTTTGGGATGGAAAGATAGCAAAGTTCAGAATAAACGGTAAGCTAAAATGTTTCTGGGTTTTGTGCCCACTGAAACTCATGTAAGTGTTAGCTCTTGTATTCATCCTCCACGTCCCCAATTCACTTAAAAAAAAAAATAAGCGTCCCTGTGTGCTCCTACATATATCAGACAGATGTTGAGAAACTAACAAGATTTGTGCTTAACTTTTACATCAATCTCAATGCTTCTCTTTCTTCCACTTCAACCTCCTGCCTTCTTTGTATGTTATCTGTTTACACTGTAAATGCCCTGAAGCATAAATTATGTTGTCTTCATACTTGTATGTTACCTTCTTGGCATAATGTTGGTGCTATAAAACTAACAACTAGCTATGATACTTCAAAAGTTGCTAAGTTTTACCCAAAGTTACCACGTAGTATTCTGAAATCCAGTTATTTTGTACCCTAAGTGTAAGAAAATCATTCAACATCTCAGATGCCACTGTGTGGTAATTGTGGGTAAGTGTTCACTTGTAATGTGGTATAACTGCTATAAATGGATACAGAATTAAAAAGAAAAGGAAAACTCAAAAATATCACAAAAGATAATGTACTATATATAAATGTATAGTCAATGTTACAATTAATTGCTGAAAAAAAAATGTTTACCACCATAGTCTCATCAGAAGAGGAACTGGAACTGCTCCCTGGAATCCTCTGGTAGCTTACTAGCAAACTGGGATATTGCTTCCCAGTTTGAAAAGTCATACTAAGACAGCAGAGCACTATGATTGGCAATGCAGAACTGCAGAGATGTTGTCGAATATTTTTTCTACCCATAAAGTCAAGCTTTTTGGCATCTTTATTCTTAGAGGTAACCTTAGCTCTGACCTGTCAGCTCCTCTCATTCCCTGCAGCCATCACTAATGACCTAGGTGTGGGGTGTAAATAAAACTGCTCAACCCCAGGAGATGGAACCTGATCTTTTTGTTCCATTCTTGTAGCAATTAGTGGAATGGAGGAAGAATGGGTTTGCCGGATTGTTTTGGCTGGCAATAAGGAGGATGCCTGCACAGGAGACAAGAGAGAAAAAATCCTAGTACTGACTGTGATGTTTCTGTTGTGACAACTATGAATTTACTTGAATTGTGACCTGAACTGTGCAAAATATGTAAAAGTTCAGAAGATATTACAATAATCCTTAACAAATTATGATGGGAAAAGACATGAAAGGGAGACAAGATAACTGAATTCATCTAAACCAAAAAGACCACGTTGCCATATTCAAAGACTGTATTAAAATTATGCTAGTTAAATAACAGGAGATATGGAGCCAGAAGTTAATGAGCAAAAATCGGTAGTCAGAAAATTAGGCTTAACTGGTGGATAAAATAATGAAGGGCTGGACTATTGCACCCATCACTCTCTTTTTGGGTCTTTAGAAGAAAGAGTTTTGTGGGGAAAGGACAACAAGGAAAACAGATGGAAAGAACTGACAGAGGCTACTGGAGCAAGCTTCACTATCATGACTGCAATCCCCAACATTTCCTGGGACCCCGGACCTTCATCACCCTGATCCTGAGAGGTGACTTGACCAAAATAGGCCAGAGAGAGGGACATCCAGATGACATCACCATACTTACCAGCTCCAGCTGGATCACAAACACCACCTGGGATAACAGTTATCATCATCTTTGATTCCATCTAAGTCAAGAAACTGTCAAACAAGGGGGCTTTATCTTCTAAGGCTGGACTTTAACTACAACAGTAGCAAGGACATCGCCAAACCATCTCAACTAATTTCTTCCCTTTTCCCAAAAAAGGACAGTTACCACCGTCTTTGATACCATCTCAGAGATTGTCAAACAAAAGGTTTTTTTTCCTTCTAAAAAACTGTCTACAGCTAAAGGAAGAGAGATGTTAAAATGAAAACCTTATTTAATACTTTACATTCCAAGTGCTTTAATTATTTGTCTTTATTTTCTGTATCTTTAATAAAGGGTTAAAAGGATTTTTAACAACATGTTTGCCATGGTGCTAAGTAGGCTAAGGTCTTTGTATACCAAGCCCTATAGCTTGTTTAACACTGTTTAATGGACAGCAATTAACTTATGTTAACACCTTTAGCCCATATATTCCAACTAAGTTAATGCAATAAGTCAATCAGTATTGGCAGGAGAAGGCTCCCTCCTGGAAGATCAACACGTGTGAGGGAGTGGCATATCTGCAGGAACTAGGGGTGCTACCATAGCTCCTGGCTTGAAGTAGTTTCCATTATATACAAGGTTTACGGTTTGGTTCAATGGTTCTCAACACCACCACTATTTAAACTGTTCCAGAGCCCCTGGGGAGTGTTGAAGTAGATCTGGATGTTGAAGACAAACTCCAAGCCATCCAAGAGGGCCACTGCGGGGACTGGAACAGTACTAGGCCCCAGGCACATCTGACCCGACCATCTCTAACATCTATCCTCTTGGAATCACGCCGACAAGTGTGGGAACAGGAACAGAAAGAAGCTCCAGAAACTCCGTACCAGGATACCTGAAATTTTATCTCTGAATCTGACAAGGAGTCAGAATATTTCAAGAGTCAGGGTGGTATGGTACTGGGAGGGGTCCTCAGAGATTGTAATCTGGATATGTACCAATATGATGCCAGAGGAAGCATAACAGGTTTCTTAGCTGCTGGTATCATTTGGTATGGAGGACCTGGTTCTGGCCCAGAAAATAAGTCAGGAGTTGGCACCGGGGCTGAGGTGGGCAGTACTCTAATACAGTGCTCCAATGCCCATGATCTTGACTGCTGCACTAAGCCTGGACAAGAGTCCTCAGTCTGCACAAAGGGGGAGGGCAGTACTAGGGTGACCGCATAGCAAATGTGAAAAATTGGGACAGGGGGTGGGAGGGTAATAAGAGCCTATATAAGAAAAGACCCAAAAATTGGGACTGTCTCTATAAAATCGGGACATCTGGTCACCCTAGGCAGTACTGTTAGGCACAGTAAATCTTTGGCCACTTCACAAGCCTCCAGCATGATCATCACTGATAGGGGCTGTTGACTCACAGGAATTAAGGATGACTGCTCTGTCACAGCTGACAAAATAGCTGATCTTGATGGTTCCTGGAATTGATGGCTTAGGTCTGACCGTATAAGCTGGTACCAGGCAGCAGTGAACGAAAAGGCATGCTCTATCATAAGTCCTGGACTGGCCTTCTGTAGAGGAGTCCCAGGCTGGACTTCCAAAAACGAGACAGCAACTTTTTCTTTTGCTTCTGTGATAAGGACTGTTCAGAAGCCCTAGATTTAGAAGATGGTCCCAGTGATCAGGAACTCCTCCAGCATGGCTCTGCTAGTAAGGCTGGAGGAATCTTTGAGGAACTTCCCCTCAGTGACCAAGAGGGTTCCAATGCTGGTCTCAGGGCTGCCTCCCTGAGAACATATCAGAGGCACTCTTCTCTGTTTCTTTGTCCTAGTCTTGAACCCATGACAGATGGACTTAATCTGACCCTCACCCAGGCACTAAAGACAGTGCAAATGAATGTCATTAACAAGCAGAGACTTTCTGAAGCCCACACACAGCTTGAACCCCAGGGTCCTTGGCACTGGTTCTCCTAGTACTAGGCAGGGCCCAGATGCCTTCTAAGTGAAACTCAAAGCAAGATTATAAGAAGTTAAAAAAAAGCTAAAACCACAATGAAAATAATAAAGATTTTTGAGTGTCAAGAGCAAAAGAGTAAAAACTACGTAAGTAGCTCACAAGAAACACTAATGCTCCAACCACAGAGGGTGAAAAGGAACTGAGGGAAAGGCTGAGAAACTGCCCTTTATAGCCTCATTTCACAGCACGAGTCACTTCGCAATTGGCAGGGCCACTACCTGGGTACCGCTAGGAAAAGCTGTCTGGCATCAGTGCTGACGAGGCATGCAGACACCTACAGTGTAATAGACATACACAAGCACTCACAAAATAGAACGTGTTCTTGCCTTCTGGACACACATAGATAATAAGCACTAGCTAATTTCCTAAGATAAGCCATGATGTGCACAACGTATCATTGACTAAGATTGGCCCTTCACACTGATTCTTTCCATAACTGCCATCAGTAATGCCCATGAATCTTTCAATGGTCCTATACACATTAACACAAATATACTGGAGTGAGCCACAGCACATTTTTCAATAGGTAGAATTCCATATTTTATATACATCAACGTTTATTTATTTATTTATAAACAGTGTACATGAAATAAAGACTAAATATGGAGATAATTTTATAGAAGTGGAAGCAAAAGACAGTGCTACATTGCATTAACTAGTTAGGGTAATTCTTTGGCATTATAATGCCCCAAATTATTATAATTTAACAAAAAATAGCTATAGAACCTTGGAAGACTTATTAAAAAAGCGCTCTCATCTGTATTAAAAAAAATCACTAATGCTTGCATTGTATTACTGAATGTTCCCTCAAATAGACTATGATATTATTTTCCTTTCATAAGCTAGAGGAAAAAGCCTTAAGCTATGGATGATGACAATAAGATAGTATTATGAATTTGGTCGCTTAAAAATAGATAAAAAGGGAGAAAAAATTCTTCTTGTCATGGTGCCAAATTGCCATAAGCTAGTGGCATTTAAAATACAGATTCTGCAGTCAAATCAAATTCACACGTTTCTTAACATTTCCAACAAGCTGACCCGAGAGCAAACCTTCTGTCCTTTAAATGAAGCCAGTAATGCCCAGGGCAAATATTAAATTGGAGGAATAAAGTGTTCAGATATAGAGCTTGATCTTGAAACAGCTCTGAGATGAAAAACTCAAAGGTCAGTTTGTGCATAGAACACACAAGCAGCATTAATAAATTACAGTAAACTTGAGGGACAGACTGATAAATAGAAGCATTAAGCTTACAAACAGAATATTAATTTAACTGAAGTACCTATTAAGCACATGCTTAAGTGTTATCCTGAATCAGGGCCACATTGTACACAACACCCATATCAAAGCACATGGAGCAAAATTTCACCCTGAACATATCTGGCACATAATGATATTATCATACTATGTGTAATTAATTTTAAATACTGTATAAGTACACCATGAATTATATTAATATATTTTTAAAAATCAAGTTGATATCTTCATCAGTATTGTAACTCCCTGAAACTGATCATTTTGCTGAATTAATTTATCACCTGTAAATTACAACCATGAAGATTAATAGACATTATTAAGCCATCAACTGGAGACTCAAAATCACACAGCTGCCAATAGTCTTGACATGGCTAGGGCTCTGATATTTATATCTAACACTGAGGACAGTCCTAGCCTCTCTCACTGCAGCACCACAGACGTTTCTTTTAAACTTCAACACCAGTCTCCTACGAATGAAAGGACACACACATCAAAGTGATGGTCAGTACTCTCACACCTGTAAGACTGCTGGCTTAGTGCACTGCACAGTCAGTCTTATTGTCAGGACTTATCTCATCTACGCTCCATCACAGATACATGCAGGAGTGGAAAATAATCCAGGCTGTGAGAGCGGCTAGAGGGGGCAGTCAGCCAGTGCGCCCCAAGCAGTAGCAACACTTCACAACAGCCATCCCTCCCCTTCTCTCTAATATGATGAGAAGACCACAGTTTACTAGTCCTTTGCAGTAGGTTTACAAATCCGGGATTTTCGGAAAGAAGAAAAATTCTCTCTGTGGACGATCACCTTCCCCTGCTTGAAGCTGCACTGGGCAGAATAGTGTGGTGATGGTTCAAGATATGATCAATTGTGCTTCAGATGGAGTTACAGATGCAGTCAACAGCACTGGAGCCAATGGACAGAAATGCCGTCAGCTGTTCTTTGGGGGAAAGATGGGTGTGGTAAAATGGAGAAATAAGAATGTGGAAGGAAAGAGGGGGAGACTCCATGCTGCCATCACCCTCCCTGCATGCCTACGCCAGAAAAGTGAAAGAGGAAGACACTGAGTGTGACTGAGCTCACTGTTGTCATCATCCTGAACAAATCATTATTAATATCTATATTACCGTAGCACCCAAAAGCCTTAACTAGGCTTGGCAGGATTTATTTTAAATCAATATATGTCGGTAAAGTCCATGTCACCTGACATTTGAAACTGACCAAAAAAAATATCACTTGGTAACAGTTGACTAGAGTGCCTCCCCCCGGCATATTGTACCTGCAGGGATCGGGATCACCAGCTCTGCAGTAGCACAAATTGCTCTCTGCCGCCTCGCTCACTCACTCTTATGACAGCAGGACTGCAAAGAGTTCCCTGCATAACTGTAGAGACAGTGACACCCCTTCCCTGCAAGCGTAAGGGGTAGAGAAGTATGTGGTCTTGGCAGGACAGAGCACAGAAGGAGGACAAGCCCCCAGCCCTGGTGGTGGCCACCAAATTGTCTCAGCTGTCGCAGCCCTGCTCACTCAGTCACCAGTCAAAACTATTCAACAGCACCATATCACCAGAAGCTAGTCTTCCTCTGTGCAGTCCTGGCCGGAGGTCTCTGTTCCACTGGGCCACAACCACAGCCTCCCCTGCACCTGGTGCCCTTGGGTCTCTTGGGCCCTTCTGCCATGCTGGTAGTCCCCTGCATCTCTGCTGTCGGTGCTGAGAACCTCCTGCAATGCCACTGTCCCTGCTGCCCTAACCTTAACCCCATCAATTTCCAACTGTAAAAATAGTTAAAAATTGAAAATAATCTTGAAAATGAAAATGTATATTAATTTTTGAAATTAGAAAAAAAAATAAAAATGAAATTCTGCCAAGCCCAGCCTTAATCAACACCAAGGCCCCTGCATGCTGAACACTGTAGATACATAAAGATGTGCATGTGTAGACACAGACCCTGCCCCAAAGAGCTTACAGTCTAATTAGACAGGAGTTCTAGATCTCTGGGCCTTGATCCAACAAGGCAACTAGAAGTAGGGAAAGCCTGCTGAGGAATGAGAATTTGGTAGGATCTCCACAGGTTCCAAAAGGAGGCTGACACAGTTTCCATAAAATTCAAACTTCTGGATGTTTTTTTAAAATGACAAAACCTTTCAAAGCCTAAAATTAAGATACTAAATATTCTAAAATTAACCTGCCAGCACACAATGTGCTTTGTCTGCTAAATCTTCAGTTTCGATAGAAAATTATCCCTCTATTTTCTTTTTCTGAAAATTCCAGCATTGAAAATTATAAAATCATTACAACATACATATAAACATGAATAAAGAAGTTATTGTAAATATCTCACTATTGTATATGCACTAACAACAATTTAATGTTATCTTGCTCTTAGTTCACCGTTGTCTTAATTTTACTTACCATGTCCTCTTATTAACTTCATATCTATAAAGGTCATCCACCAATCCATATTTATTGCCAGGTAATGCTTTGTATCCACCATGAACATAAATGGACTTTGTCATTTCATCATAGACACTAGTATGACCATATCCACCTTGCACAATTGCTCCTTTTGTTTCTGGCACAAGCCATGAATTTGATCCTGGAAGAGACATATGAGAGACATAAAATAATCTATACAATCTAATCTTGCAAGGACCTACTTCTGGGATAAGTGCTTACTTAACACCCAAAGAAATCAATCATAAAATCAGGGACTAACAGTTTATATCTTTGAAACCATGTAGAAGTGTTGGATATATTATGCATGTTTTTCCAAGTTTTTAAATTGGCTTGGCTCGGCTCATGTTAAAAATACCCCTATGTAAACATAAAACATTTAAAATCTATAATACAAGCAAGAAGAGATAGATAGATCAATAGATAGCATTTTTATAATGTAATAATCTGAAGGCTAGACACATACTTTCCCAACTGAAAAATAACTTTTGCATAAAATAAAAGTAATCTTTATTGCCCTTCATCAGTTTACAATACACACACATGCACAGTAATACATTTGGCATCATGTAATGTTTTTTTTTTGCTTGTGTGGCTATAACTTGTAAGCAGCAGCGGCATCTAAGATTAACTGTTGATCAGACATAAATTTAGGCAGAGAAATTACAGCAATAATTACAGCCTTTTATTGGTGACAGAATGAGCTTCTAAAAAGAACTGGATCACAACTCGTAATAAGCATTCCTCTAAAATCTAATTCCTATACATTCTGATAAATAGAAGGCCAACTGGCAATACCACTGTCTGGTAATTCCCAACAATGCTACATATTCTACTTCCTTTCCTCAAAATTTGAAACACTCTTACTGTCATCACCCAATTCACCCTATGAAAACCTTCAATGTTCTACAGTGTTATTTTTGGAGTAAATTTGCTTTATAACAACCAGATTAAACTATAATTTATATTTAAAGGAACTCCATCAACCTGTATATCTAATTTTTTTAACCAAATATAGTTATCCACTATATTTATAAGTAACACTTATAATTATTAAAAGTGCAAGAAGCTGGCAACAAAAAGAAGTCGTCCCCCCCATTTGTTTACTCTGTGCATTTGACTCTATTCTGTGTAACACCATTTCCACTGCTTTGTTGCTGGCCAGCTGAGCTTCTTGTCTCATGTACAAACATGATGACATAATTTATTTCACCCTTCAGGGGAGGCTCAGCTGCATGCTCTTTTCCTGACTCTCCACTCCAAATCTATGTTTACCAGTATCAACAGCAAACAAACTGAAGAGATGGTATGCAGACATGTGCACAAAATGGAAGAACAACAAAAGACTGAATATATTTAGTGCTGTTGCTCTGCCTTATTTTTTAATAAGACCCTTATAAATATCTGCTTGGTATCTAAAGAAAATATAATTCTGTTCACTTTATTTAAGCCATCAATTCAGTTAGGCACATAAGTATGTACTTAACGAATGTGAGTAAATCCATCTCTACTCAGTAAATAATTTAAGCACATAATTAACTTCAAGAATAAATCATCCTATTGAAGTCAATGGGACTTCAGCACACGCCTAAGTACATACTTTTGTGCTCGGATGAATTGATGCCTAGGCAGTATTCTATCAGAAGTATAGTTTGTTTTTTTTAAATTAGTCAACCTCAGAACTTCAAGTTAACAGCATCCTTATAACGAAAACAAGAAGGTAACATTTATTGCAACATTCCAACAATGTTTATTATTCTTGCATATTCAAATAAAAAAGTAATATCATAGAGTAGTAATACAATAAACCCAATTAAACAAAATCTGGCAACAACCCTGATTTTAAAGTCATATGATGCAGTGTAACTGTAGAAGGGAAAATGTACATATATTTCATATCTGTTTCAAATACATTTGTCACAATATACAGTTATTTTCAGAATAATTATAATATTTTTTCTTTCAAATTAAGCATATTTTAATCAAAATTGTTCTTTGGCTCCTTCCCCCAGTTACCAAGGTCTCTTTGATAGTGTGTCTTTTACCTTGTTTTAGAAAGCAGACACTTTAAAACCTTTTTTCCAAGAAAAATATAGTTCCACACCTATAACTTGGCTAACATTCTTTTTCCACTGATCATTTCAGATTATCTGCCACAACTAAATTTTAATAAAAGTACTAAGATTTTAACACCATATTTTGTTGCACTGTGCTGTGATAAAAATTATCACCAAACAAACCTATTCATCAAATAAAACAACTTTTTATATCTGAGTAATAAAACACAATTCCTACATCATCAGGACTAGCTTAATATTCAGATTGCTACAGTGAATTTAATCACTTTACTGCAGGCCTCAACTCATTTAAAAAAAAAATCAACAACTGTTGGCTTGGTTATTGTTCTGAAACATAGGTCATATTATATTATTTGGTATTTTTGTTAGAAGCCCACAATGCAGAAAGGACAGAACATATTTATAGGTCAGCAGACACAATAACTTCTCATGAAGTGGGCTAGCTACAAATGGACAACTAGGGTTCAGAAGCTACTAAAGAGAGACTATTAAACTAATCCATCTGAATTTGCAACCATTGCTTGTTAGTTATTTGACAATATGTCTCAACTTTTCAGCTGCTGAAATTCACAAAAGGATAAGTCTGTTAATAGCAAATGTAATGTAAAAGCAAAGTCATGTTCAAATCCACTTTCCACATCACATTTCAAACCAAGAACATCAGGTCAAGCCAGCCACTTTGTAAAAGTTGTCCTAATCACAGATGCTTCTCTGGGTCTGGGTCTTTAGGGAGTATATCAGTACAATACTACAGCATCTTCCAGAAGAAACACGTGACCACTTCACCTGATAGCTATGGAAAGTGGGAAAAGGCTACCACATTCTGGGTGAATGTAGCAAAAGATGTAAGCCCAAGAATTACATTTGGATCCCCTGTATGTGGGAATAATGACAGGAAAATCAAGAGCAGTAGTTGCCACTCTGAAGAGAAGAAGAATGTACATTGCATACAAGAACCAAAATGGAAGGGGTTGAAATCCACAAACATCAGGGATGGTTACAAGATAATGTATGATGGTTCAGTAGCAAGGAGGAATGCTGATGATTTACTAGCCCACCTCAGCAGCATGGGGGAAGGAAACACTTTCTGGAGAAGCCTTAAACCAGTGGTTCTCAAACTTTTGTACTGGTGACCCTTTTCACATAGCAAGCCTCTGACTGCAAACTCCCCCACCCCCCAATAAATTAAAAATACCTTTTTGTATATTTAACACCATTATAAATGCTGGAGATAAAGTAGGGTTTGGGGTGGAGGCTGACAGCATGCGATCCCCCCCCATGTAATAACCTCACAACCCCCTGAGGGGTCCCGACCCCCAGTTTGAAAACTCCTGCCTTAAACATTAAGGCTGGGGTTTTCAAAAGAGCCTATGTGTGTTTTGAAAAGGGCCTACGAAAGGCAATGGGAGTTAGACACTTAACTCCCTTACACTCTTTTGAAAATCTTAGTCTAAAGTATGAAAGGTGTGGAAAGTTTTCCCCTACATAGAGCAGAGGTTTGCAAATTTATTAGCCACAGTGGCTTCTACGCTATAGGTTGTTTTGCCACAGTTACCAAATAATGGCATATACTGGCTTCAACTTAACTTAAAGGCTACATTAGAGTCCATTTTTCTCCTGTATCTCACCTAATACAGGTAGGCAGACAGACTGACCTTACAGAAGAAAAAAAGAATATTGTTGCCTGCCTGATGGAAAACTACATCACTTTAAGCCCACTATAGTTGAAATCCAAATTTCAGCACACACTTTTCAGACGCTACCTTCTTAAGGAAGTTAAATCTTTTGGGTAAAAGGCAGACACAATAAAATCAATTTCTATGGGATGGATGACAGCAGCTTTATTCTTATCCATCTTTGGTGAATTGTAATGTATGAACATAGCTAGTAGACTATGTTGCACTGTTCTTCTGCTCTTAGCTAGTGTTGAAATTTAGGGCGTATACACTTTTAATGAAAATACAATATAACTGGTATCACACCACACCCCAAACCAACTCTTAACTATTAAGGACTGTGTCTATAAGCATGCCTTAGAAATCCATACCAATGACTTCAAATTTTACATGCAAGCTACACAATACTTACCAGTAAATAAATACACTTTGTACAATTTAGATAAAAATAGGAGTAGAAATGCTGAAAATCCTATCCCTCAATCCTCTTCACTTGCCTGTCATGTCACAGGCCTGTTTAGCTTCTCAGGGGAAAAAGTAAATATTTCTCTGGGACAACATATATGGTACTGTTGACTGCACCCAATGAGTTACACTTTGATTCTACTTTTGGTATTCTTATTTGTCTTATTTCAAATAATATTTTGCATGGTAAATTGTCTGAGTAAACCTATGTCTAAATACTATATGAGCACTCTGAAAAATAGAGGAAGAGTAAAGACTTTTTATTCCTTATATTTAAATCTTACGAACTGAATGGACAGTTAGGAATTTTAGTTAGAGAAGTTTTCAGGACCAAAATCCAAATAAGGAAATCACTCTCATAGTCAGGGCTTGCCTGTAGTGTCCTCTTGTAATTTGAATCTTAACGAAGAACTTGATGTCTTCTGTCAAAACTTTTGAGTTTTCCAAAGAGTTCCACACAGCAGAAACAATTTTTTCCAAGTGCACAGATAACTCACTACAGTAACTTAAGATAATTAAGTATGCCAGATACTAAACACATGGTCAAGGTTAATTACTGCCCCTATACTGATCATCCTTGTCAAACAGAATTAGGCATTCCAGACCAGCTTTGCCACTCTCATTTCCAGAAGACTGATCCAGTCTATAGCATGGTTAAATGCTTATGCTCATTAAGTAAAATCAGACCCAAAGATGCTTCACATTCAGTCAGCAAAACACAGAAAAGCAGGTGAAGTCACAGACAACTCGCCCAAATATTAGAAGAAGAATTCTCCATGAGGATGCCTGATGTTTAATTCTCATTGCATTACAATAAAAATATACTTCATAAATATTCTGGCAACTAGGACTGCTGCTCAGTCAAAAGGAGCAGGGGAAGGAACCGTTACTCGTTCTGTGCAGTAACTGTAATTCTTCCAGATGGGTATGCCTATGGGCAAAAAAATCAATTTCTGGCCAACTCCATGTCTGAAATATGTCCTGGAGGACATGAGTATCCAGCTTCCATTTGGAGTCATGAAAGAAGTGTCTGCTGAGGCATCAGCAGCAGTTCCGGGATGCCTGGGAAGGTAGGCTCTGAAATTTGGATGAGGTTGACTATGAGCCAGTTCTACAGCTTTATAGCTTCAGTACATCAGGAGGGGAATCTTGCTCCTCTCTGCTTGTTCATGTAAAACATGCAGGACATGTTGTCCATCATGATCCTCATCACTCTGCCCCGATCAATGGGAGAAAATGGAGCCAAGCATCTCTGACCATCCCGAGCTCCAACTGGTTGATGTGGAGACTTGTCTTATAGGTCATCCATCGGTCCTGAACCATGAGGGTATCAACATGGGATGCATTAGTTAGACTTACTGACAGGGTTGGACGGCAGAAAGGAACATCTGCATAGATGTGCAGTCGCTCCTTACACCAATTCCATGAGTTCTTTACATGCAAGAGGACTGCCAACATGTCCCAGGCATCTCTGGTAGAACATGCAGTTCTCAACCAACCTTGGAAACAGCAGCAGTGTCAATTTGCATGACTGGTAACAAAGGTACGTGCTGCCATATGACCAAGGAGCTGAAAAGACAGTTTCTTCCTGATGTCCTAGGACTTCCCTGAATCAACCTAACCAGTCCTGAGAGTTTCACAAATCCATCTAAAAGGAGGTACACTCTGGCTGTCACTAAGGTCAGGTCTACACTGGGGGGTGGAGGCGAGCTAAGTCTGTCTAAGTTACGCAACTTCAGCTATGGACATAGTGTAGCTGAAGTCAACTTACTTAGAGTTACTTAATGCGGTGTCTTCACTGCGGTAGGTAGGTTGCTGATGCTCCCCAGGCGACTCCGCCTATGTTTCTCGCTCTGGTGGAGTTCTGGAGTTGACAGAAGAGTATTTGGCAGTCGATTTATTGCATCTTCACTAGACACAATAAATCAACTCCCTCTGGAACAATCACTCCAGAGGTAAGTGTTGATATGCCCCCAAGTCCAAGTACACATTATGAATTGAATTTCCTGCACCGGTACTAACACAGATTTCTTTTCTATTAGCTGTCAGACCGATTCTTGGAACAGAGCAAGAGCCTTCTGAATGGAAGACAACACTGCCTCGAAAGAGCATCCTTTGAGAAACCAGTTGCTGTGGTACAGGAAGACGAGAATCACTTCCTGTAGAAAGCAAGTGGCCACTACCACAAGAACCTTTGAGAACACCCTTAGAGCCAAAGAGAGACTGAAGAGAAGCACTCTGACCTGGAAATGATCTTGGCCTACAGCAAATCATAGGTATTTCCCAGGTGACTGGTTATATGGAAGTAGGCATATTGGAGGACAAGGGACAAAAAACAATCCTTTTCCTCTAGAGGATGAATTATAGTTACGAGAGTTACCATCCTGAATTTTGGGGGTTTCACAAACTTGTTTGGCTGTCTTAGATCTAAGACTGTCCTCCAACCTCCATCCTTTTTCAGTAGAATCTTTTGCCCCTACAAAGAGAAGGAACCAGTTCTATCACTCCTAGCCAGAGGAGAAAGTTCACCACTTGCCTTAGTAGAAACTCATGAGAGGGGTCCCTTAAGAGGGACAGGAAAGGGGCAGTGGGAAGGGAAGAGAGTCTCAAAGACTCAATGGTGTAACCTGAAGTTATGACCTCCAATACTCGTTGGTCCCTGATGATTCACTTTAAAGTCTGGTGGAAATAGATAATGTGGTCCCCCAAGGGAAGGAGGGGGGCTAAAGGGTGCAACTGTAAAATCAGAGGAACAAGAGCATTTGAACCCTTGGCCAACCCATCAAAACTGCTGTTTAGATTATGCCTGTGTGGTCACAGAGGGTGACTGGGCGACTCTCATCTTCTGAAATCCGTCTCTTTCTGGGGATTATGGGGGTCTTTTGTATCCTAAGAACTGAGCAGCGCACAATTACTGGGAAGTCTGTGCTCTACTGAAATGCTTCTTGCTCACAGGTGTATAAATGCCCAAGGAACATAGGATGGCCCTGGAGTCCTTACGCGAGTGCAGGGAGTCATTCATAGTCTCCAAGAAGAGTTTGTGATCAAAAGGGAGGTCCTCTATTGTATTTTGGATCTCTCTCAGTTATGCCCTGAGTTTAACTACCACCATAGAGATGGACCTGGCAGCAATATCTAAGGATGCATAAAGAGCTGTTCTGGCCAATAGCTGACCCTCAGCAGCAGTAGATTGGAATTGTTCCCCGAAGTCCTGTGGCAGATGTTTAATAAAAGCTGCCAGCCTGCTACAATTAGTAAAGTTATAATTAGCCATGGCTGCCTGATAATTCGCAATCTGAAATAGCAAGTCTGCTGATACGTAAAACTTTTGTCCAAGGAGGTTCACTCATTTTTGGTGCTTTTCATTGGGGCTAGCCCCTAAAAAGTGCACTTTGCCCTGCTCACTCACAGAATCCACCATGAGGGAGTTGGTGGAGAGGGAAAAACAAAAAGTCACAGTCCTTCTGGGACACATCACACTTGTCATCAACCCTTCTGCACATTGATGGAATAGTGGCTGGTATTTGCCTTTCCATTTTAGTCAGATCCAACAGAGCCTCATTAATAGGTAGCATCACTCTGGAGGGTGTTGCTGACTGTAAAATGTCAAACAGCCTGTGCAACTGGTCTCTGACTTCCTCCAGTGGGATCTGCAGAGTGTCTGCTACTCATCTAATGAAGTTGTGGAACTGTAGAAAGTCATCAACAATGAAAGGAGGAGTAAGCATGAGCACCTCATCCAGCGATAACAAAATTGGAATTTCAAAGGTGACTTCATCTGCCCTAGCTTCCAACTTCTCAAATACAGGGATGATGTGGGATCCCAGTCTCCCACATAGAAGGTACCAGTGATTTATTAAAACTGCTGCCAACAGGCAGCCCAGGGGTCCCAAAATGGCCACTGAGGAGGTCCACAAGAGAGAGGGGGGAGCATGCAGGCTTGGTTCTATCATGTTAGATGTACCATGAAGTCCTTCCTGCATGAGGGACGATTCACAAATAAGTATATAGGAGAAACCCCAACAGAAAGCCAGGAAAGTGACCAGGAATGTTCTTCTTCTTCCCCTCCCCTCTCCAGAAGTACGTGGATCAGCCAATGAGGATGGAGCAGAGACTTGTGCCAGGGAGTGGTCACTCAGAGACCAGGACCCCAATACCGTGAGATGCTCGGTACGTACAGCAATGGGGACTCTGGTTCATTCAACACAGAGATCCCTCGAGTACTGGACCTCTTGTGTACCAGAAAAGACACCAATAAAGACACCGCAGCTGAAGTCATTATGGCTGGAGCGAATGGTACCAGTAATGCTGAGCATTCCACAGGCCTTCTTGGACTGATGTATGCTCAAGGATACCATTGTATAGGCACTCCCAGCTGAGTTACTTGCACTGCTACCAATGACTGAGTTAAGGCGCATGGTTGCACCAATGGAGGAGCAGAATGCTTCAGTGTCCATGACAGAGCCGGGCTAGATGGTACCTTGTGCTTCCCCTTACTAGTGGAGGGTACAGATGCTCTATAGCAGCCATGTTTTCTCTCCTTAGAGCTCTGGGCTTTGCAGGCCCACCCATACCTTTGCAGACCAAGGATGCAACCTGGTCTTCTCTGGAGCTAGCTCAGTAAAGAGTCCAACCTCTTCTTTTTCAGGAGTCTTCCCAGAGTGTTCCAAATGTTTACCCTTCTTATGGGAAGGATGTCCTGAGTTAGACTGGATGCTGGGTCCACCAGGGGACAGATGTACGGGGAGGGGTCAGGGGTATCTCCAGACTCAAAGAGTGGAATGTTCCATTGCCAACAATCTGAGCTTTATATCCCTGTTTTTCCCAGCCTTGGTTTTAAGGGCTAAACAAAGGGAGCACTTTTGGGAGATATGGGACTCTCCCATTCAACAGACACAGTTGGAATGTCTTGCTCACTGGTATAGCCTCTCAACAGGAGAGGCAACATTTGCTGCCTGGAGAACCAGGCATACCCCACTAGGAGAAGACAAACTCCCAGGGGAAAAAAGAGAGGGAAAAACAGCCCTGTCACCTAAATTAACTAAATATGCTAACAACAACACTAAACTAAACTAACTTCACAGAAGGAAAGAGAAAAGCCAAATACGCTCAATGTGGAGATGCTAGTGTTATGTCGGGGCTGAGGCAGTAGAGAAGGAACTGAGGATAGTTGTCTACATCTTTCCTAAAGTATGATGCCCAGAACTGGACACCTCACAAGTGCCAAGCAGACCAGGACAATTACCTCCTGTGTGTTGTATACAATACTCCTATTAATATACCTCAATCAATATTAGCCTGTTTTACAACTGCATCACACTGATGACTCATATTCAAATTTGTTATCCACTGTAAGTCCCCGATCCTTTTCAGCAGTGCTACCACCTACCCAGTTATTCACCACTCTGTAGTTGTATATTTGATTTTTCCTTCCGAAGTGAAGTACTCTGCACTTTACTGAATTTCATCTTGTTGATTTCAGACCAATTTTCTAATTTGTCAAGGTCATTTTGAATTCTAAACCTGTCCTCCAAAGTGCTAGCAACTCCTTCCACTTTGGTATGATCTTCAAATATTGTAAGTATACTCTCCACTCAACTATTCATTAGATTCACCCTCCCAGATTGACAGTGAATCTTTCAACCAATTGTGACAAACCATGTTGGCAATTACTTATCACCCTGTTATCCTTTAGGTACTCACAAATTGTTTATAATTTGTTCCAGTATCTTTTTGGGTATTGTAGATCAGTCAGTCTAACTTCAAATTCCCTGGGTCCTCTTCATTACCCTTTTTAAAGATAGGTACTACGTTTGCACTTCTGCAGTCCTCTGGCACCAGAGGTGTAGCGAGCGCCCTCCGTACCCTCCGACCGGAGGGGGCCCCACAAGGAAGGGGGCCCCTAAAAGTGGCAAAAAAAGTGTAAGGTATAACTAGGTAAGTGACATTTATTGACGCTATTGCACAATCCATGTCGGTTTTACTGACAAAACCGTGAAGTCATTATGATACATCATAATGCTATTGGCTACATCAGTTGTCTGTCGGTCAGTTTAGAATTTTAGTTGGACCCATTCAAAGAATGTGTATTTGCGTTCATAATGGCGGTCCGCGTCAATAGATGGACGGATTTTAACTAGCCTGACTCGATGCAGGTCAAACATTTTCACATACAGTCCCTTGCCATGACTTTTGCTGTTTCACATGCCTGCTGAAGTCTTTTTGAAAGTGCTTTCCATGCGATTGTTCCACGACGTAAGCGTAATGTCGCCAGTGCCAGTAATTTACACAATATGATGCCAAAAAAACCAAAATGGCATCTTTCTGTACTGAGTACATTAACGGACATAGAACGGTCTTATTGTTCGTTGCTTATTTGTACCTAGAGGTTAGAATAGAAATCGAGTACTTGTGACTCCGTTTTCATGCGTTCACAATAGGATAATTTCGTTTTAGAACTTTCAATTCTGCCTAGGGCGGTGGCCACTGCAACAATGTCCACACTTGTCCTATCCGATTTATTATAGACGGCCAATCTCCTGGATCATCAGTCAGTGGTTCCAGATTTCAAGATACTTCTTTCCCGGCAGCAGCTGGAATATCTGTCACAGTTTGTTTGGTAGAACAACTGGCTTCACCTTCGACCTCACCTGAAGCCCTTCTGGATACTTCTGGATATGATTCGTTCTGCTAGCGCTGTCCGTTTCATGTGCCTGTACTGTACGTTGGATTACAGCAGTGAGAAATACGTTGACCAAACTTTGGAATTTTTCTCAAGTTCCTTTTCAGGCAAGTCTTTTGCTTGCCTTTTGTTTACTAGCTCCGTCTATTATCATTCTCTTAGAGTCATTCACAAGCACCGCTTCTGCATTGGAAATGATAAAACCTAACACAACCTAAAATTATAACATTTATCCGCC
>NC_133783.1:53289860-53316732 GCF_003597395.2 Chelonoidis abingdonii
TATTCACTTAATCTATGCGTCCAGATGAATGGGGCTGTAAGCCACAAAACTTATGCTCAATATAATTCGTTAGCTCTAAGATGCCACAAGTACTCCTGCTTTTGTGGATACAGCTAACACGCCACTACTCTGAAACCTAAGGATAAGAGTTCAGACAGCTGGCAGTTGTCAAGGAGACATACAAAGACACAACTGCAAACTTCCTGATGCAAAGAAAGATAAGAATAGTAAGAGTCCGATTGAGCTCAATCAGATCTCTTTAATAGACCTGAAAATCAAAAAGGAGTCCTATAAAAAGTGGAAACATGGGCAAACTGCTGAGAAGAGTGCAAAAAAAAAAAAAAAAAAGGCACAAGCATGTAGGCAAAATCAGAAAGGCTAAGGCACAAAGATTACACCTAGCAAAGGAAAAAGCAATAGAAAAAAGGTCTTTAAATATATTAGGAGCAAGAGAATGAAAAGGAAGGTTGTAGGTTCTGTTTGGCTTGGAAGAGAGATAACTGATGACAGAAAGGAATGAGTGATTTGAAACCTATTCCTCAAGTCTTCAACTGAAAAGTTAATGGTGACTGATGTCCAACACAATAATTTAACAACAAGGGGGAAGGAATACAAACAAAACAGGGAAAAAAGGTTAAGATATTTTAGAAAAGTATAAAGAACTCAATGTTGGATCATATGTTAGCTAAGTATAATACATCAAGTCTGAAATTCAATCTAGTGCTTAAGAGCGTAGCTGAAGCATCTCATAACCATCGCGAATATCTTCTGTGAACTGCGTGAAGGATGGGAGGTGCAGACAGCCGTAGCAACAAAGAACGTGGCCCCCTCCGAACATATGTCCTCCCTTACGAAAAGTCAACGGCATATTGCGATGACTTTGCCGCGTCTGAATCGCAAGATTCCAGATGTGAGCTCCAGATGGTACATACAAGGCATGTCATTATTCTAGCATGCGGCTTGACTCCTTTATTCTTTCTCTCTAACTTTTGTCCGTTATCATAAGCTTGGCTCTCATGTCACAATGTCTATTCTAAGTTGTTTGCCTTTCAAGAAACGCTTCCAATAAGCCTTGCCGTTGTTCATGAACATTAGAAAACCAACAAACTTCACATATAGTGAGGAAATATATATACATACAGAGAACATGAAAAGGTCATGTTCTCTGTATGTATATATATCTCCTCACTATATGTTCCATTCTATGTGTCCAATGAAGTGGGCTGTAGCCCATGAAAGCTTATGCTCAAATAAACTTGTTAGTCTCTAAGGTGCCACAAGCACTCCTGTTCTTTTTATCCCTTAGATTTTCCTCCCAACAGGGCCTTACCTACCAGTTCTCTGAGTTTGTTAAAGTCTTCTTTTCTGAAAGAGAATCACTTCAATCTAAAAAGCAGAAGGCAATCTGTTATCAATCCAAACAAATCTGTCATTTTTGCATAACTCCAGAAGAGACTTATTCAGAAATTTCCTTACACATAAAGAGCTTTTTTAAACTTCAGCTAAAGCAAAACACAGATATTATATTCACCTTGAGACTCACATTGAGATTCTTAGAAAGTTTATGAGGTATCACTAACCTAAAGCGAAATAAATTTCCCTGTGGACTAGCCCAGAAAAGCTTTATGGTCCAAGTTAGTAAAACCATCCATACAAAACTCCCCTCCTGAGATTTATGACTTTTTGGGAACCTATAACTCTAAGAATAGCAAGAAAGGGCGAAAGGAAGCTCCTTTGCTCCTGCAATGAGTCCAAAGGCAATCACATCACCTCCAGAACAAAGACATATTCCCACACACTCACACAATGAAAATCTGAGTACACAAAATGTCTTGATTTTTAAACAGATAATTTATTCTATTTGAACAGAAATTACTTTTTTCTCAGGTGTAGCTAATTTTACTTTATCCTACGCAGGGGCATGTGCATGAATTAAAATTTGACTGCTTTAGGAAGTGCACTTTCTGTGCCCCACCATGGCCCTCGAGGAGCTTGGTCTCTCTGCCATGGCCCCCGGGCTGGCGGAGTTTTGTGCTCCAGCCGATTATTGCAGGGGGGGGGCCTTCCCCTGCTTGCCGCTCCCTCTTGTGCACATCCCTGATCCTAAGGAGGGAACTCAAGCAGGGAGGATTGGTGTTTTTTTCTGAGAAAGAGTGAGATTGTATGCATACTTTATATCAGCCTGATTTGTGATCAACAGCCGCACAGTGCAGTGCTCACATAAGAAGCCAAAGGAGTCCCCAGATAACATCAACTAAGAAGCACATGCTAAAGTCAGTATCTAGACTTTTGCATGTTTCCTGATCCAAAGCCTACAGAAATCAGGGCCTTAGTTTTAAAATGGATATGCATACCAGAATCCCATATCTGATTACTACAACTTATAGAAAGATCCAGAGGGATAGAAATTGGGTCACTAAGAGTTTAACTGAAGATATCTAAGTGGGGTAAATTTTATATCAGACCTGTTTATTTCAGTGTGAGTGTGGCAAGTGGAAAAGAGTTGATGTTAAAACCACCAAGAGCCAGTGTCTGAAGAGAATATAGCATCCACCCATAGGTGCTGGAACTAGGGGTGCTGCGGCACTCCCTGGCTTGAAGTAGCGATAACCAATTACACAGTTTCTGCCTTCAGCACCCCATTATAAAAACTGTTTCAATACCACGGCATCCGCCCATCAGTGAAAGCAGCACAATGTCAAATTCTAGAGTAGTCTTAATATTGGAAATAGGCAGAGAGAGGAAAAGGTATATTATATTTTCTTTTTACAAGGTCAGAAGCCTTTCTTTGTAACCAATTTCCTTTAGACATTAGAGGGTTCTACATAAATGCATCTATCACTTGCCATACCTTCTAACTTCGGAGCCTGCAGCTACTGAGTTCCAAAAAGCAAGTCATGCTTAGTGCAAATGACCATCTGAAATTTCATGGTTAAAAATGATTTCAATGCTGCAAAGCTATAGATAAATGTTGAAATTGCCAAGGAACTGGGGAAAAATTGCCACAGAATTCATTAACTATTGGTGGGGGACAAAAATAAGAGGTACTACGGTGAAACAAAACACGAGGGTTATCTGCTGAAACTGAACAATTACAGCTTACAGGGCAGATCCTAAAAACCACTGCTTGTGTGAATAACCCTTCCTCAGACAAGTAGTCTCATTGCTGTCAATGGGTTTTTACATGAAGACCTTATATTGCTACAACTCTACATTATTTTTTAATTCAATAGTGGAATATATTTTCTATGAAAACACCCACTTTCCCATTAATATTTTCTATAATTGGCAGACAAGCTAATATCTCTGAAAGGAAACTTACGAAGCTGAGATTAATTCTGAACCATAATAACTGGCAACAATGTAAAATATATTTCTCCCCCACTCAGAGTTTATAACTATGGATTCAAGGTGTTTTAAAAAAACCACTTACTTAGTTGTAGATAGCACTCTGTTTTACTAATCCTCTACAAATATAGCCCTAACATAGTAAAGAAGCTGTAAAATGGAAAGAAGTCATGAATTTTAGCTCTAATGCCAGCAATAAATTATCCAATAAACTTTCATTCACATTGCTAAGTGAGGCAAGAGGTCCCCACTACTACCACTACCACCACTTCATAATCAAACCATATAACAACACATCATAGTTACTTTAAGATTTTCAAAACATGGAATTTGGTGGTACTTCTCTGACCTTAATACTTAGACTAGAAATACTATATTCAAGGTACTGTTAAACATTAATGATCATGCAGAAAACTACAGTAATTATCATGATTTATGTTTCTTATTTTACTTTGTGCTTTTCTTAAAACAGGTCTTCAATAAAAGGCATTCATTTTTCGAAGTTTTTTCAATGGACTTTGCCTTCTATAATTCAGTGCTATAGAGTAACTAGTGACTATTACTATTTTATGCAAACAAATAGTCAAGGTTTAGGAGACAATTAAAATTGACTAGCTTTGTCTTGTCTTGTAATGATATAGTAAGGATCCCTTATTCAAATTCAAAGAAATGTAGAGGAACACCTAGCTTGGAAGATAGAGACTGCAATTTCAGGATAGTCTTAAGCAACTGCATTAGAAATATCAACATGGATAGACTATATTGTGGTAGTCTTCCTCCCACTCTCATTCCCTTCTGGACATATTCGATATTGCTAGAAAAGATGTCAATATGGTCCTCAGAAATCATGCCAGGAATATAGTGGAAGCACCCTCTCATTGTAATGTAGACAGGTTGAGAGTCTTTGTGCATAAAAGCTACAATTAAGCAAAACAGTTAAGCTCACGCTTAAACTTTAAGCATGTGAGCAATCCCACTGAAATAAAAAGACTAGTTCAGTGCTTGAAGTTAAGCATGTGACATCTTAGTGCCAGATGAAGCCAAAACTGAAGTCCTGCATTAACTATGCATTATTAAACTAAAACTATGCTTCTTGTGATCAGCTGAAAACTGGTGAACTATTTCAAATTTGCCAAGCACAACAGAAGACTTATTCCCTACCCAAAACAGCGTACATAAATTTATGCAGTTATGTACTCAGTCTCTCTCTCTCTCTCACACACACACACACACACATATCTATAAAATAAGACAAAATTCAAAGAAATTGTCCCAATATAAAAATACTACTTTGAACCTTTACATATCTGAAGCTGCTGGTAAAAGTTCTTAACACTCTCAATCTAGTAACCACAAACATTACTGTGACAGTCTTGTTAAAAGAATTGCTAGGGATTCAGTTGAGTACCATAGAAAACAAAGAAGGAAGAACGTTCAGCAAGATTCTTCACAATACGGTTTTCATTAAATAATTATTGTGCATATTAATTAGCTTTACTCTTAAAGATTATCATAAGGGACATTTTAATATGTTATTCTAACTATTAAAATAAAATGTTATATGAAGTCTATAAAATAAAATATTAAGTTATTTAGCATTATCTTATCTTATATTTGTTAAACTTGTTCCCTTATAAGTATAATCCTTGTCTAAAATCTAAAATAATCCAGAAGCATAGCTAGATTTAGTGAAACGACAACAGAAGTTGCAGTGATTTACAGAAGTTGTGATTGATTTTCTTTTCTATGGTCACTGCCATTATACTCTTTACAATTATATTTTAAGTAATATTAATCAGAATAGTTATTAAATGTTGAAATTAAGAATGGGAAATACTACAGTAACATTAACAATCTTGAAATTTTTGCCCCTGCAAGAATTAAGGTAATTACTGCATACTGTGCTACTTATTAAACCTTCTTTTCAAGAAACTTATGTCTAGAAAACGATGATAAACCTTATACACCATCATAACTAAATATATGTAAAATTGCTGGTTCTTACCCTTGCCTTACTTTGAGAACCCAAACCATGACTCTGATCACATCCAATCTACTCCAATATTCCCAAAATAGGAACCAAACTCGACCAATTTAAAAACAAACAAACGGATTTTATATAAATTAAAAGAAAAAGGAGCTACTTGGATCAAAAATTAAAGAACAGCAGAAGAGTTTTTTGAGCTTGCCAAATATATTCTATTCTTCTAAACCTAACAAGTTCATGATTGGTTAAAAATCAAGAAACGAAGCATCAATGTAGGGCAAAAAGAAAGTATTTAAAAGAACTCACTGATATAGTACTCTTGCACACTGCTTGTGTAACCATACACTGCAGAGTATCCAAAAATGATGATCATGACAACATCTCTGCTGTCCAACTCTACTATATGCGCTGAGTGACCCTCCACAGCATACTGTTGGCCATGTACAAGTATTGCAGGAATTTTGGTACTCCATGTTTGACTGTTTATGTTGAATATCCACAGCTCATCAGTGACATTCCCATTATGTGTTTCAATTTTGCCTCCATACATGTAGATGTCTTCCTATTAAAATTAGAGAAAAAAAAGTGAAGTTAAAGAAGATCACATCCAAACTGCATTATTGCTACACTGTATAAAAGAATATAAGTGAACAACCGATTATAAATACTTAAATATAGACTATGTTCATCAGCTAATTATCAGCCCTGCTTCCAGACACAGCCCCTTGAGCTAAAGCAACAATGATGTTAAAAAGAATATTTCACCAGAACTAACCCTAATAAAGTGAAAAAATAAGACAAAAATCAATTTCAAATATGGATATTTCAAGGACAAATTTTAAAGTTCTAGGCACTTTTCACACTAATTAAGTGACTACTTTTCGAAATGTGTACAGAGATTCCAACTCTCTTTCCTATCCCCTGCAGCATAAGTTAAGGCTATGGCTACACTACAACATGTGGGTTTGATTCATAGTTCTCATGGACATATTCTTGCTAATTCTCATCTGAGCTAGCATGCTAAAAATACGGGTTAGTTGCCCTGAATACGTAACCCTGGAGTTCAGGCAGGTTTGTACTTGGGACAGCTAGCCTATGCCACTACTCCCACTGTCTGCACTATTGCAGCCTCCCCACTATTTTTTGGCATGCTAGTCAGATGCTCACTGGAGAGTCACATCTGAGTTAAGGTTGTTGGAGAAGTTAATGCTGGTTTAACTGGTGATTCTTCCAACTTGAGCCACTTCAATGCTAAGTAAATGATTTTTTTTTTTTGAGACATACATTTTTACAGATGCGAAGTAAATATCTTCATATCAGAGACAAATTCAAAATGTAAGTACAAATTTTTAAAAACCTTTGTGTAATGAAAGTATGTATTACGATCATCAGCCTTTATTTGCAAATACCATATATTAACATTTCAATTTTTCACTACAAGTTGTTATATTATTTATTCAGCACACAACATACACAGCTCAAACCAACCACTGTTAGAGAGTTTGTGAACAGTTTAACCATCAGTAATAATTAAACTGAATTTAGGTCTAATCAGTAAACATTTATAACCCAATTAGAAGGAAAAAAAAGATTTCTGTAACATTTGTGGTCAGGATTTCCTATCAAAATACTACAAAATCCGGTTTTCAAAATTACATATTATTCCCATGAAGACTGATTTACAACTCAGAGTAAAACAGCAAAGGAAAGAAAAGCTTTAACAAACAAATGTCCAGTGCTTAATCATCTAAGGAAATAATGCTGATTACACCTATATGGGAAGTGAGAAGAAATCCTTGCCAGTTGCCAAATTACATAGATTTATTGCACAGTATGAAGAACTATCAGATTGAAAATAGATTTTTCTATAATGGATTACTTTGATATAAAAGCTTATCCTCCCATTTTCCTGTTTGCACCACCAAGCCCCATTTTGTCCTCTCTCACACATTTTTGGTAAATATTGGATAATATATTTATAAAAATTCTAAAAATAAATGCACAGCTTCAACAAAACTGAACCGAAGCATGTCATAAACCAAAAAATTCAAAATCATAGAATCATAGAAGATTAGGGTTACAAGAGACCTCAGGAGGTCATCTAATCCAACCCCCTGCTCAAAGCAGGACCAAAAATGCCCAGTAATTCTTATTTGGAGACTATCCTGGCTTCCCTAAGAGTAGGTGTTAAATGTTAATGATCATTTTTAAAAAACAGACCCACACACAAAGGGCACGGAAAAAATAGTTACCTACCTTTCAAAACTACTGTTCTTCGAGATGTGTTGCTCACGTCCATTCCATTCTAGGTGCGTGCACGCCCACATGCACTGCTGTCGGAGACTTTTGCCTTAGGAGTATCCATGGGGCCAGCTGTGGCACCCCCTGGAGTGCCGCGCTCACGGATCGATATATCAGGAGCCACCAGCTCTATGCCCTCTCAGTTCCTTCTTGCTGGCAACTCCAACAGAGGGGTAGGAGGGCAGGTAATGGAATAGACTTGAGCAACACATCTCTAAGAACAACAATTACGAAAGGCAGGTAACCTTTTTTTCTTCCTTGAGTACTTGGTCATGTCAATTCCATTCTAGGTGACTCACAAGCAGTATCTCTAGAGGTGGGCTTGAAGTTCACAGATGTATGGCTTGTAACACCACTCTACCGAAGCAGCGTTCGCTCGGGTTTGCTGTGTAAGCTCATAGTGAGACGTGAACATATGTACGGAGACCAGATGTCAGCCCTGCAGATATCTGAAATTGGCACATGGGCCAGGAATGCTGCTGCTGAGGCTTGTGCTCTAGTTGAGTGGATGGTTACAATCACCAGTGGAGGTACTTTTGCCTGATGATAGCAGAATCGGATGCAGGCTGTGATCCAAGATGAAATTGTCTCTATCTGCCACCACAACAAACAACTGTGTGAACTTATGAAATGGCTTGGTCCTCTCGATGTAGAAGGCTAGCGCTCTCCTGACATCCAGGGAGTGCAACCTACATTCCTCTTCGGACTTATCAGGCTTTGGGCAGTAGACTGGCAAGAATATGTCCTGGCTTGTGTGAAATTGCCAAACCGCTTTGGGCAGGAAAGCTGGATGTGGCTGCAACTGGACCTCATTCTTGAACAACATACAGGGTGGGGCTCCGATGTAAGCACCTTAATTTCAGAGATCTTTGGGCAGAAGTTATCGCCACTAGGAATGACACATTTCAGCAGAGCAGAACGGAACAGAACACCAAGGGCTCAAATGGAGCTTTCATGAGCTGTGCGAGTACCAGATTCAGGCCCCACGGAGGGACTGGATCCTGGACTTGAGGGTAGAGCTGCTCCAGACCTTTTAAGAACCAGACCATCATGTTATGAATGAAGACTGATCTGCCCTGGAATGGAGGGTGAAAGGCTGACACTGCAGCCAAGTGGACCTTAACTGATGAAAGGGATGAACTCTGGAGCTTGAGATGCATACAGTAGTCCATGATCAGCTGCAGCAAGGCCAACTCAGGCCTAATGTCTTGGGCTGAGACCCAGCATGTGAACAGTTTCCATATGGCCAGGTAGGCTGCTCTAGTGGAGGACTTTTTACTCTCCAGTAGGACCTGTTGGACATTGGGATGGAGAGACCACTCACGGCGAGATGAAATGGTTCTGCTGAGGTGATCTGCCAATACGTTCCTGGTTTCAGGGAGGAGTACTGCTACAAGATTAATGGCATGCTGCACATAAAAGTCCCATAGTCTGAGGGCTTCCTGGCAGAGGGCTGATGACCTGGCTCCACCCTGCTTATTGATATAAAGCTTCGTGGTGGTGGTGCCCGTCAGAACTTGAACCACTTTGCCTTGTAACTGGGACCAAAAAGCCAGGCAGGCCAGGTGAACCACCCCGAACTCCCTGACATTTATGTGGAAGGAGCAGTCAACTCCCGACCAGTGACCCTCTGTACTGAGCTCGCCCAGGTGGGCTTCCCCACCTCAGCTCCAAGGCATCGGACACCAAAGTCCGCGACAGGGCCATGAAGGAGACTCCCTGCAACACCGATGCAGGGTCCAGCCACCATGCCAGGTCCAGGTTGTGCCTCTTGGATGTAGACCGACACCAACCACACCTGCAGTGGCTGGAGGTGATGCTGGGCATGACAGACAAGTACAAGTAGCTGTGTGGCCAAGTAGCCTTAGGCAAGTGTGGACAGTTGTGAGCGGGTGGCTTCTCACAGGGGACATTACATCCAACACAGCTAGAAAACGGGTCTCCGTAAGGAATGCTCTGGCCCGTGGGGAATCGAGACCCACCCCGATATCAGTTACATTGGTACAAGGGTCGATTTCTTTTCGTTCAATAACAGGCCCAGGTGGCAGCATATGGACCGCAGCGGATCGAGGCTGCTCTGCATGTGATGCCGTGATCTGCCCTTGATGAGCCAATCATCGAGATAAGGATAAACCTGGACCCCCCCGCCTCAGGTAAGTGGCTACAGGGGCCATGCATTTTGTAAAGACCCGCAGGAGTGAGGAGAGGTCAAAGGGGAGTGCTAAGAACTGGAAATGACACTGGCCCACCATAAAATGGAGAAACTGTGCCTTTGTAAGAAGAGATATGGAAATAAGCATCTTTCATGACAAGAGTGGCACACCAGTCTCCTGGATCCAGGGAGGGAATGATGAAAGCCTGGGATGTCATGCGCAACTTCAACTTCTTAAGGCACCTGTTGAGTCATCATAAGTCCAGAACAGGACATAGGCCCCCTTTTGCCTTCAGGATCAGGAAATAATGGGAGTAGAAACCTTTCCCTCTCATTTCCTGAGGGACCTCCTCCACTGCCCCCAGTTATAGGAGGCTATTTATCTCCTGAACGAGGAGTTGCTCATGAGAAGGGACACTGAAGAGGGACGGGGAAGAGGGTGGATGGCTAAAAACTGAAGGATGTAGCTCAGTGACAATTTCTAGCACCCAACGGTCTGAGGTGACTCTCGACCAGGCCAAATGGTAGGGACAGAGATGATTAAGGAAAAGATGGGGCAGATCCGGGGAGGTGACCGAGGCGTCGCTCTCGAGCATACCCCCAAAACGCCCGCTTCTGGCCCCTGCTGTGCTTCGCCGGACCAGGCTCCGCAGGCAAGCAGGAGGAGGAAAAGTGGCAGTGACTGAACCCAGTATCTCTTCTCCTCATAGATCCCTGCCGAGACTGCCAAGGCATTAGCAGAGGGTGCAGCAGGGGCAGCCAGAACAGCTTCCTCTCAAACTGAGGTGTATTCATCCCCAGGGAGCGGATGGTGGTCTGAGTGTCCTTCAGACAATGCAACCTCATGTCCGTCTGATCGGAAAACAGCCGAACTCCATCAAACGGAAGATCTTGTATGCAGGACTGCATCTCCTGGGACAGGCTGGCGGTCTGAAGCCAGGAGCTGTGCCTCATGACCACCACTAAGGAGAGCACCCTGGCAGCCATTTTGGCCACATCCCAGGGCAACTGGAGGGAGCACCGAGCTGCTGCAGTACCTTGCTCCACAAGACCTGCGAACTCTTAGGCCACCTCCTGGGACATGGAGTCCTTAAACTTGTGGAGGGAGTCGCACAGGTTAAAATTATAATGCCCCCAAAAAGCTTGGTGGTTCACTACCCAGAACTGGAGACTTGCCGTGGAAAAATTTTTAATTCAAGAAAGGTCCAGTCTCTTGGCCTCCTTATTCTTGGGAGTGGAACTGATAAGCCCCTGCTTGTCCTTTTTGTTGGCCACCGACACGACCAATGACCCCAGGGGTGGGTGGGTATATAAGTATTCGAACCTATTGATGGGGACAAAATACCTTTTCTTGGCCCTCTTGGCAGTGGGCAGGATAGAGGATGGGGTTTGCCAGAGACCTTTGGCCATGTCCAGGACCCCTTCAAGCATCACAAGTGCAACATGTGCGGGGGTGGATGCGGAGAGCACATTGAACAACATGTCCAATTGATCCCCCAACTCTTTCACCTTGAGGCTTAAGTTTGTGGCCACCCATCAGAGCAGGGCTTGGTGCTCCTTAAAATCATCTGGTGGGCTAGCACGAGAGGGCCCCACCACTACCTCATCTGGAAAGGAGGATGACAACTGAACCACCAGGGGAGGACCTGGGGCATCATCCCCCACAGGGGAAGGGAGTCTCAGGGTGGACTCTGTTCCTCCTCCACAGCATCCACCAGCACATCCTCCACTGAGCCTGGTGCCATCGGTGACAACTGATGTTTGTCTGACGCAGAGACTGAAGACCAGTGAGAAGGGGCATTGGCATAACTGGCACACTCCAGGCATTCCAGTAATGACATTGTGCTGGTCACTCGCCCTGCCGCCAGGTTGGCATCACTGCAGCAGATGCACCCCCTGGAGCCCAGTCACAATGGTGCTGCCTCGGCGAGGGGCTGAACTCCCTCTCCATGCCGGAGAAATCCTCTTCTGGTGACCAGAGTAGGGCCATCAACGCCTGGGTCTGGCAGCTAAGTGTTGGCGTGGGTGACCGGTGCTTTGAATGGCAGACTGATGCCAGGAGTACAGGGAGTGGTGCCGTGTTGGGGAGCATCCCCAAGCTCTCAGAGACAGTGACATCTGCACAAAGACAAGCAGTGCCGACTTTAAGATGACCAGCCCCTCCCTCTGGGTGAAGCCCAGTGCAAGAGGGTGCACTACACACCAAAGTCAAAGTGCATTAAAAAGGAACCAAGAAGGCGTAAGGCCGGCAGTACTTGATGTAACAACATATGACTGCAGCACCCAAAAGGATGCCACAGCCAGCCCTATGGATACTGCTAAGGCAAAAGTCTCTGACAATTGCACGTTTGTCATGATCAACATGCTTGAAAAATTAACTTGCCACTCTCTGTAGTAAGATGTTAACCAAAGACATTGGCAGAGTCTATAGTCTATCTATCATGCCCCCTTCAGCTCTTAACAGAATATCCTGTTAAAATTCTTAAGTTTACAATGAAATCCTGCTCATCAAAACAGGATTTTGTTACACTGCCAAATTATCTGAAATCAAAAAAACTGATTTGTCATCATGTGTCCATCCCCCAACATGTGAACTGGTTTAAACTTTTAACACATTTTGTTTAGGAGACACACGACCTGATATTTTTGAACTGTTTCACTTTATTATATGTTTTTAAATGGGCTTTTGTCAGATGGTAAAAGATGAATGATGTGGATGAATAAGTAGTGCTCTTAAGAGAATTCTAGATGGGTCACGTTTCCAGCACTTTAAGAAAGTTCCTACAAAGTAGAGTGAACAGATGTTCTGATTTTATAGGGACAGCCACGATTTTTGGGTCTTTTTCTTATATAGGCTCCTATTACCCCCCCCATCCCATCCCGATTTTTCACATTTGCTGGCTGGTCACCCTACTATAAGGTGAAGTACAAACCAAAAGCTTAAAATGAGTTAACCATAGATTTTTGTGCTGAATGTCTAAGAATCAGTCCCCCCCTCTCCTCCTGCCCAGGATATTTTCAGTGACCAGAAGTTGTTTAATGTAGTTAATACTTATTTTTGTGCTGAATGTCCCCGATGCGAGGTTACCTGACACGTTCAGCAAAGAGATCTGTACTCTGTACTTCACTTTTATGAAGAAATTAGTAATATTACATACACACATTTGTTCATCAGAATGTGTTCCTGAAATTCTTGTAAAATTGAACTATCGTGCAAAGTTATGTGCTGTTTTCAAAAGTCAGTGTACACAGACTTGGCTTTTTGCTGTTAACTGGAACCTCTGGCCCTTTCCCTTGCTTTAGTCATTGATCTTTCTCAAACTCCTGGCTAGAGAGAAGGGATCTTAGTACCAAACAGAACAGAGGAATGTTCCTCACATGTCAGGCAAACAGGGAGCCAGATTAGGGGCTGGCTGTGTTAAACACAATAACATATTGCCAAACTATGATGCACAAAACACAGGTAGACTGCAGAGGATTCTAAGTGAAGCACATAAAGGAAGAGGGAGATGAGCAGAATCTTGAGGTCAGAGCAGAGAAAATAGAACTTAGCACTGAGGATGTAAGAAGGGATACAAAAGGAATGGAGATGATTCAGTCTCAAGGTAAAAAGGATGTTATTCAAAAGAAAAAAAACAAAGCAATGAGATTAAAGGGGAGAAAACAGATGAGAAAGAGGAAAGGTAGTTAAGACATGGACAGAATTAAAGATAGGATTAAACAAAAAGAGCAGAAAGAATTAAGATATTTAAATAAGGAAAGAAAGGGCTTAGGGAAAACAAATGAGTCTTACAGTGGATTCTGAAGATCATCAAGTTCAGGCTTTGGCTGGGCTATAGGCAATGAGAGAATAACAAGAAAACTGCCCTGCCACCAGCCCCACTCCTTTTTAAATCAGTATGCTGTTAGCTCAAAAACCTTAGATGATAACAACTGTCAAAGTTCAGAAGAAATGAGGACCTAAACCATTTGGGGCTTTAATATAATAGGTCAAAATCAACAGCTTAAATTTCATCCAGCAATTAAATGGTAGATCGTTAAAATCATGGATTGCTGTTTACTTTGCAATTCAGGGATTACTTGTTCTGGATACACTACTTCATACTCACCAAGAAAATAGCTTAAGAAGTTGCAGAAACCTGAAAACTTTTGTAAACATCAAAGGATGAATGGGTCAATAGTTGTGTGTAAGTGTTAGTATATGAAGTCAAGAATGTATACGATTATAATTCTTTAAATAGAGCTGGCTGAAACCCAGAATTTCCACTCCAGAGGATATTCCCAAATTTATAATTTTTTGCATACCAAATCTGAACAAAGAATAGAAATTTCCCAAAGGGAGCTGGCTAGGGTATCTGCCAGCAACAAAGTCAGTTGGAGAGCCAGGCAGTCCAGTATCCTAGTTTCTTCGAGCCTAGCAAGCTGGCAGACAAGTCAGCGGGGAGGCAGGCTAGGTGGGCCTCTGACTCTCCTGATTTCCATCAAAAGTTTTGACAGAATCAACACATTCCCATAGACCATTTGAAATTTACAAAATCAGCATTTTTCAATGGAAAACTGTCGTCAGAAATGTTTTGACCAGTTCTAATTATAAAAGATGGTTATTCACCTTTGTAACTATTGTTCTTCGAGACGTGTTGCTCATATCCATTCCAACTAGGTGTGCGCGCGCCGCGTGCATGCTCATCGGAAGATTTTTACCCTAGCAACACTCGGTGGGATGGCTGGGTTGCCCCCTGGAGTGGCACCATTATAGCGCCGGATATATACCCCTCCCGACCCAACGGCCCTTCAGTTCCTTCTTGCCGGCTACTCCGACAGTGGAGAAGGATGGCGGGGTTTGGATTGGATATGAGCAACACATCTCGAAGAACAACAGTTACAAAGGTGAGTAACCATCTTTTCTTCTTCGAGTGCTTGCTCATATCGATTCCAATTAGGTGATTCCCAAGCCTTACCTAGGCGCTGGGGTCGGAGTGAGACGTTGCAGAATGCAAAACTGCTGAGCCAAATGCTGTATCGTCTCTGGACTGCTGAACGAATGCGTAATGTGAGGCAAAGGTGTGAATCAATGACCAGGTAGCTGCACGACATATTTCCGGGATGGGAACATGGGCCAGGAAAGCGGCAGATGAGGCTTGCGCCCGAGTAGAATGGGCAGTGAGATGGCTAGCCGGAATGTGAGCCAATTCATAGCATGTTCAGATGCAGGATGTCACCCAAGATGAAATTCTTTGGGAAGAGACCTGCATGCCTTTCATCCGGACTGCTACCGCTACAAAGAGCTGAGGCGAACGTCGGTAGGGTCTGGTTCTCTCGATATAAAAGGCGAGAGCCCTGCGGACATCCAAGGTATGCAGTTGTTGTTCCCAACGCGATGAGTGCGGCTTCAGGAAAGACTAGGAGAAAGATGTCTTTATTGACATGAAAGGCGGACACCACCTTAGGGAGGAAAGAGGGGTGCAGTCGCAGCTGTACCTTGTCCTTGTGGAATACTGTATACGGGGGATCCGCTGTCAAAGCCCAAAGCTCCAATACTCGTCTTGCCGAGGTAATAGCGACAAGGAAGGCTGTCTTCCAGGAGAGGTACAGCAGTGAGTAGGTGGCCAGAGGCTCAAAAGGGGCACCCATAAGCTTGGCTAGAACCAGATTAAGGTCCCAGGTAAGGGTAGGGCGTCTGACTTGAGGGTACAACCACTCCAATCCCTTAAGGAACCTGGATACTATGGGGTGAGAAAAGATTGAACTGCCATTTTCCCCCTGGGTGGAAGGCTGAAATAGCTTCCAAATGCACCTTTACAGAAGAGATCACCAGGTCCCGCTCTTTCAGGGACCATAGGTAATCCAGGACAGTGGGGACAGATACCTGTCCAGAGACTAAGTTATTCTGAGCGCACTAGTAGGAGAAACGCTTCCACTTGGCAAGATATGTTGTCCTCGTGGAAGGCTTCCTACTGCCCAAGAGCACCTGTTGTACCGAGGCAGAGCAATGCAACTCAGACTGGCTCATCCACACAGCAGCCATGCCATGAGATAAAGGGATTGCAGGTCCGGATGGTGAAGCCTGCCGAAGTCCTGTGTTATGAGGTCCAGCCAGAGTGGCAGGGGGAATGGGTCTGCCACTAAGAGGTCGAACAACAGGGTGTACCAATGCTGCCTCAGTCATGCTGGAGCAATGAGGATCAGGTGGGCTCTGTCCCTGTGGAGCTTGAGTAGGACTCTGTGGACGAGCGGAAACGGTGGGAAGGCATAAAGTAGGTGCCTCTTCCACGGGATCAGGAATGCGTCTGAGAGGGAGCCCGGGGAGCATCCTTGGAACACCTGGCATTTCCTGTTCTCTCGAGAGGCAAAGAGGTCTATGTGGGGAAAGCCCCACCTCCGGAAAACAGAATGGATAATGTCCCCAGGCGTATATCGACCACTCGTGAGACAGGAAGGACCTGCTGAGGTGATCTGCCAGAGTGTTCTGGACTCCTGGGAGAAAAGACGCTACCAAATCGATAGAGTGGGCTATGCAAAAGTCCCAGAGGCGAATGGCTTCTTGACAAAGGAGGGAGGAGCGTGCTCCGCCCTGCTTGTTTATGTAAAACATGGCCGTTGTGTTGTCCGTGAACACTGATACACAACGGCCTTGTAGATGGTCCGAAAACACCTGGCATGCTAGACGGACTGCTCTCAGCTCCCTCACGTTGATGTGCAGGGCCAGCTCTTGGGCAACCAGAGACCTTGAGAGTGTGAAGGCTCCCGAGGTGGGCACCCAACCAGAGATGACGCGTCTGTGGTTAGGGCCACCGAGGGTTGCGGTGGGTGGAATGGCATCCCTGCGCAACCAGAGAGGGTCTAACCACCAAGTGAGGGAGTCGAGAACCTTCCTGGGGATAGTGAGCACCGAATCCAGACTGTCTCTGTGTGGACGGTAGTATATTGAAGCAAGCCAGGTTTTGGAAGGGACGGAGACGTAGCCTCGCGTACTTGGTCACGAAGGTGCAGGAGGCCATGTGACCTACTAGGCGAGGCAAGTGCGCACCGACATTGTGGAAAGGATTGAAGACTTCGATTATCGAAGCCATCGTTTGAAAACGCGACTGGGGAGGCAGGCTCTGGCCAGATTGGAGTCCAGAACAGCTCCGATGAAGTCTATTCTCTGCGTGGGTGTCAGAGTAGACTTTTCTGTGTTGATCATGAGGCCTAGGCTCCCGAAGAGGTCTCTGACGATGCACAGGTGCTGCGATACTTGTGACTGGGAAGTCCCTCGAATGAGCCATCGTCGAGATATGGGTAGACGTGTACTCGACGACGCCGGAGGAGGCGGCTACTACAGCCATGCATTTGGTGAAGACCCTTGGAGCTGTAGAAAGGCCAAAGGGAAGTACCGTGAACTGAAAGTGTTGGTGGTGACACCACAAAACGGAGGTACCGTCTGTGTGGTGGGATAAATGGCGATGTGGAAATAAGCATCCTTCATATATCGAGGGCGGCATACCAGTCTCCCGGATCCAGGGATGGGATGATGGTCCCCAGGGATACCATGCGGAACTTCAGCTTTATCAGGAATTTGTTGAGTTCTCGCAGGTCTAGGATGGTCGTAGACCTCCCTTTGCCTTGGGGATTAAGAAGTAGCGGGAATAGAACCCCTTGCCCTCATGTCTTTGGCACCTCCTCTATGGCTCCCAGTTTTAGGAGCGCCTGGACCTCTTGTAAGAGGACTTGCTCATGAGAGGGGTCCCTGAAGAGGAACGGGTAGGGAGGGTGGAGGGGTTGAAACAAACTGGAGTGGTATCCCGCTTCCACCGTGCGGAGGACCCAATGATCTGAGGTTAGCTGGGACCAGGCAGGGAGGAAATGGGAGAGGCGGTTGAAAAAGGAGGGAGAAGGATCCGTAGGATAACTGGTGGGCCGTCCTCGGGCGTCCCATCAAAAGTTTTGCTTGGCCCTGTGGTGGTTTAGGAGGCACTTGACTTTTGGGTTCCTTGAGGACCAGACTGCCTCGCCGATTCCCCCTGCCACGCCTTGGTAGCGTCCTGACGCGGCCTAGACTGGTTGTAAGGGCGGTGTGGCTGGGCCGGAAGGACCTTCGTTGGGTCACTGGCGTGTGCATACCCAGCGAGCGCATTATGACCCGGTTGTCTTTCAGACTTTGCAACCTGGGGTCGGTTTTGTCTGAGAAAAGCCCTGGCCCTCGAAAGGGTAAATCCTGAATGGTCTGTTGCAATTCAGGGGAAGGCCTGAAGCCTGGAGCCAGGAGATACACCTCATCGTCACTCTGGATGCCAGAGTTCTGGCAGCCGAGTCCGCTGCATCCAGAGAGGCCTGGAGGGAGGTTCTTGCTACCTTTTTACCCTCTTCAAGCAGGGCCGTAAACTCTGGACGGGACTCCTGGGAAGAAGCTCGTAAACTTCCCCACGGACACCCACGTATTAAAGTTATACCGACTTAGGAGGGCTTGTTGGTTTGCCACCCTAAGTTGGAGGCCCCAGCCGAGTATATTTTGCGGCCTAGGAGGTCCATGTGTCTAGCCTCCTTCGCCTTAGGAGCTGATGCTTGCTGCCATGACACTCCCGTTCGTTCACCGATTGGACAACCAGAGAGCAGGGAGGTGGGTGGGTGTAGAGATATTCGTACCCCTTTGAGGGGACCATATATTTCCTCTCTACTCCCCTAGCTGTAGGTGGAATTGAAGCTGGGGATTGCCAAATGGTGTCCATTGGCTTGTATAGTGCGGATGAACAGGAGAGCCATTCTAGTGGTGCATCAGCCAATAAGATGTCCACGACTGGGTCCTCTATTTCAGTGACCTCCTCCATCTGCAAGTTCATATTCTGGGCCACCCGCCTCAAGAGGTCTTGATGGGCTCTGAGATCGATTGGTGGAGGGCCTGAGGAGATGTTCCTGCTACCGCCTCATCAGGTGAGGAGGAGGAGGAAGAGGCCCGGGACCAACGGGTCCTGAGGTGGGTCGTGTACTTGAGGGGTGTCATCTGCATCAGGTGGAACCTCAGGTGACTGTGCAGATGGAATTGGAGCCTTGTCCGTGCCTGTAGGGGGAGGGCGGCTCACTGTCGCCTCTGGTACCCGGTGTTCTGATGGGGCCGAGTGTTGAGCCACTGATGGGGCACCTTGGGCCTGGTGGTATGCCCATGGTGTCCAGAAGGACCAGTGATGAGGCCCTTGTTCGTGTCGCTTTGTCCTCTGTGGATATTGGCTGGGGATGTCAGAGTCACCTCCTGATGGTAGGATGCACTGCAGGGTGGTGCCGAGAGACCCTGGGAGGGCATCACTGTTCTTGACGCTTGATCCCGGGGCGGTACCAGGGAGCGGTACCAGGAGCTATGGCGGTACCGCAAGCGAGACTGGGACCTTCTACCATACCAGTGCCAGGAGGTTGACCGGGATCTTGAGTCCCTTCGCCTGGAGTGACTGCGGGATACACGGTACAGAGATCACTGCTGAGAGCCAGATCGGTACCGGGAGTATCTGTCCGGTGAACGAGATGTTGAACGTCGCCGTGAGTGCAACCAGTACCGTGATGGAGAGCAGTGCCGGGACCAGGAACGACGTGATCAAGAGTGTCTGCGAGACCATGATCTGGAATGATGTCTCTCTGGTGGACCGACGGAAGGAGGCCTTACGAGGGCCGGCTTGCTGATGAATTGAACAACCTGCACCGGCGGTGCCGAGGGTTGAGGACATATCGGCTCCATCACAGCATTGAGCTCCCTTGCCATAGAGAAGGTCTCCAGTGTAGAAGGGAGAATAAGCTCAACCACAGCCGGAGCCGGGGAGCTGTCTGGCACCGGACTCAACGGCCCTTGTGGGACCAGAATTGACGGTGCCACGCCAGGTAGAGCTGCAATCTGTGGTGCCGGCTTCGACGGTGCCACAGCGGATGACGGTGCTCGATGAACCATCTTAGATGAGTGCTCCTTCTGCGAGGCCGGAGTCAGAGCACTATGTCATTTCCCAGTCGGGGAAAGGGAGCGGTGCCGAGGAGTCAGTGCCAGTAGAGGTCGGTGCCGGGACTCCTTCTCTGTACCGGAGTGATCCGGTGCCGAAGGGGCGCTCCTTACCGATGCAGTCTGTTGGGCGCTCGGTACCAATGTTGCAGGACTATGTGCCGACTCCATGAGGAGCTGCTTCAAACGAAAGTCCTGCTCCTTCTTTGTCCTTGGTTTAGAAGACTTGCAAATGCGGCACTCATCGGTAAGATGGGATTCCCTAGGCACTTGAGGCAGGAGTCGTGGGGATCCCCTATTGGCATCAGCTTCTGGCATGCCGAGCACGGTTTGAATCCTGGTGCCTTGGGCATGGGCCTGCACCAGGGTGGAGGAAAGGGACTAATCCCCGATCCCCCCTTCAACTATATACACTAACTATAACTAGAAGAACTTGAACTATAAACACAGTAAAGAGCAAAGAACTACAAGAAGCTAGGGATGTGGAGATCAGTAAAGCCGCGCTCCACAGTTCCAACGACCGTCACAGGCGGTAAGAAGGAATTGAAGGGCTGTTGGGTTGGCAGGGATATATATCCAACGCTATAGCGGCGCCACTCCAGGGGGCGACCTAGCCGACCCACTGAGTGTTGCTAGGGTAAAAATCTTCCGACAAGCGTGCACGCGGCGCGCGCATACCTAATTGGAATCGATATGAGAAAGCACTCAAAAAAGAAAGGACTGTAACAAAAGTTGTATGCTCTGAAAATAATAAATAGTGCATCTTCTTGTGACATCAGCTGATATATAAATTAAGTGATAAAATCACATTTCTCATGGCTAGAAGGAAAATGAGTATGAAACCTTTAACAGTGACTTGATGGATTTGTGGATAGAAATCTTCTTACAGAAAGTGTGAGCACTGATGCTCAGTTAGTCAGCAGGTTGTGAAAAACATTACCCAAACACAGAAGACGGACTTTGAAAACAGGTGAGCTGATTGACCTATTTGAAAAAACTGCCAGAGGGAACTATGAGTTTTATGGTTTGTGGCAAATTGCCGGTACTGTTCTGCTGGGTCTCGCGCTTTCTCTTCTCTGGGGTAGGTTCAGCGGGTTGAACTGAAAAATACTATTTCTTCTGTTTATCATTTTACAATGCAAATATTTGTTATCAATACAACAATTGAACTCAATTACAACACAGAATATGAGATATATATGAAAACGTAGAAAACATCAAATATTTAATAAATTTCAATTGGTATTCTCTTAACAGTGTGATTAAAACTGCGATTAATCGCGATAATTTATTTTTTTAGTTAATCGCTGAGTTAACTGCAATTGACAGCCCTAAAATATAACAGGAGAGATTGAAGAGACTTTTAACTGTACTCTTACAACTGTTGTCCCTATTCTTTAGTGATGTGAAATATGAATGAAATTGTGCATGAACCCTGTTATTTTCTGATTAGTATTAGAGATTCCATGAGAAACTGAAATAAAAAGGAGATGTTTTAAAGGTTTTGTTAAAGGTTACAAATACATTTAAATTCATGAACTGCTGAAACAGTCATTCAAGGATTATTATTCCTTCTAATGAAGGAAAGTCTGGAATATATGAGTACTTACAAAAGTTTTGTTTCCTTAAACACATTCATGTTTATACAGTATTTCAAATACTGATAACTAATCACCTGGAGCTCAGAAAAGAAGTATTTAGATTATTTCCTGGTCAGAAAACTATAGCATGAGCATGATGTAAAAATTTAGTTGGATAGTTACTGGCAAAAGGGCAGTGTTGGCAATTCCCCTCTGAATTATCTGGTGTTCAAATAAAAATAGAAAAGATTAATTAACCCATCTTCCTCTCACATCTCACATTTCCAGGTACCATACATCTTGACTGTAAGAAGAGATTAACAGGTGGCATGATGTTATTATCTGACAGTTTAGATAAAACCTGTTCACATGTTGAAACATCAGTTCATGTGGAAAGTTAATGGGTATGCTTGAAAAGAAGGCATATAGCAGTGTCCTCTCAGAAGGAATCATTTTTGTTGTTCCATATTTCAGGGCTGTTTTCTTGTCAGATGTGGAGGAACAAAGCTTTCTACAAGTTTGAGAATTTTTTCTAAGGAAAAAAATCTATTATGAAAGCAGTTTTTTGCTTTAGTTTAAACAATATTGAATAAGAATCTCACACTGAAAGTTTAATCTTTTGGTACTGAATATTTATTGTTGTGACACTGACAGATGAAGGAACAAACACCTGAGGAGGTTCCTGGAAAGCGGCTTTTATTTTGGAAGGAAGTTATTTGTGTGCGGCGCTGGGGCGAGGAGAGTTAGGCTCCATGATGCCTAGATGCAGAATATAGCATGATTGCTCTTTCACATTGTGGTAATCAGCCTCAGTGATCTCTCAAAGGTCTCAGTAGTGAGAACTTGGGAATGCGCGCGCAGGTTTCTTGGAGAAGCCACTGTGGTCCTTGTCCCAGTCAGGCTAACATGTCCGTGCCACTGTGCTGTGAAGGGTTGGGAACCATTGCTGCATACAGGCAAGACTGCATATGGGCCGAGGCGGGAAGCTGCATTGTAGTAGATAGACCCTTCTTGTTCCCAGGCACCCTCAGCAGTGAGATATCTTCCAGGATGAATCCTGTGAAAAATGTGGGGACAGTGTTCAATATAGGGCCCCTGCAGCTCTTGGCCTCTCCCAAAGGCACAGAAACCCACAGGACAGCCACAGCCATGAGAAAAGAATCGTCCCCTTGACCCTGTGCTTACTCACCATTTGGGGCTCCTGTGGGTTACGTGTGCTCCTTTGGGACAGCAAATTATGCTATTGTGTGTACTGTGCTTGCCCCGCTTAAGTACGGGGGAATCATTCTCTGTCTGGTGTGAACAATGCTTGCCTCTGGTTAAGTGTTGCGTTTTCCTATCAGATGCAACCTGAGATCTCAGCCCATCTGTTTATCAGTAGCTGATGAGAGTGCAAAGAATCAGGAAAGAGGCCATGTGAAGCAAATAGAGACATCTGCATGAAGTATAATGCAACAGTCACTTAACGAGAAATCTAAAAGCTCAGGAGTGGAGGAGAGTGAAAGGAGCATCTGCCCAGAGATGTGAATCGTTGGCACAAAAGCACCGAGCTTTGGCAGCAAAGCATTCGATCGGCTGATAAGCATCATGGGAGCGCACAGTGTACTCAATCCAGGTGCTTGAAGCCATGCAGGTGGACAGCACTGCGCCTCCCCCACCCCTCCTTGGAGCCCTTGCCCAAAACATTTCCTTGTGGCCCCATGTCACCTCCAGCCCACTTCCCCAACATCTGGGTTCTTATTTGCCCATCAGCTGCCTCCAAACAGCTGTAGCTTCACCCATCCAACCTGAAATCTATGATCCTTACCCATTGCACTCGCCCCGATCACCATGCAGTATTAGCCATCCTGAAGTGCAGGACTCATTGCACAGCATCCAGACAGGAAGGCTGAGTGTGATAGCAGGAACATATGCAATCTGTGATTGTACCTTCTCCACCCCACCCCCTTGCACTTTCTGTTTCTCAAGTTGTGTTTCTTTTCAACAAATGAATTTTTGGCTCTGAAAAAGCTTCTTATTATTTCATAAAGTAAAAAATACCTTAGCCCAGAAAGCAACAGGCACTGCAAGTCAGCGTAGCAAACACAGATTTCTGCTAACATTGGAACCACTGCACTTCAGTCCCGTGCAGTGTTGTACCAGACATTACTGGTGGTTTTCAGCCTCAAATTGTTCCCTCAAGGCATCCCTAATCCTTGCCAGCCCGATGCTGGGCCCCTCTAATAGCTTGCTCTCTGGCTGTTCAAATTCAGCCTCCAGGGTTGAACTTACGAGTTCCATGCCTGAATGAAGCTTTCACCTTCCCTTCACAATGTTATGGAGCGTACAGTATGTGGATACAACCGCGGAGATGGCTGTCATCGTCCAGGTTCAGCTTCCCACACAGGAGGCCCAGCGGCCCTTTAAATGGCCAAAGCACACTCCACCAGTCATTCTGCCATCGGCTCAGCCTGTTATTGAAACCACTCCTTGCTGCTGTCAAGGTCCTTTGTATAGGATTTAATGAGCCACAGCATTAAATGGTAAGGCGGGGTCTCCAAGGATCACAATGGGCATTTCAACTTCATGTACCGGTGATCTTCTGGTTCTGGGAAAAAAAGTCCCAGCTTGCAGCTTCCTGAACAAACCAGTGTTCTGTAAATGTGATGTGTCATGCACCTTTCCAGGCCAGCCTACATTAATGTTAATGAAAGGCCACGGTGATCCACAAGTGCCTGGGGAGAACCAAGAGAAAATAGCCCTTCTTGGAGGCTAGGTGGGCTGGTGCCAGAATTGGAATATGAGGCCATCTATCACCCCTCCGCAGTTAGGGAACCCATTTGTGCAAAGCCAGCCACCATGCATGCCATTATGGAGCATGTGTTTCTGAGCAGGATGTGATAATGGCCCTGCAAACTTTGCATCAACACGATTCCTACAGTAGACTTTCCCCTCCAAACTGGTTACGACCAAACGTGATGTGCTGGTGGGATTGTCAGCATATTTCCAGCAGTTTGGCTCCATTTCATGCAGACCGAAAGGGAACAGAGCAGCAGCACAAGAAACGTTGAAAGATGGCGCCCAAATGTGGATGGAAGCAGAGGATTGCGGGATGCGAACTGATGCATCACAGGGCTCTGGGACAGGATCCAGAATACACCACCTCTCCGCCCCCTTCCCACAAGCCACAGCATCAGAATGGGAAGGGGATGGCTGCCCACATGCACTTGGTCCTAATGCTGCTTGCAAGTACTGAAAAATGTGGCATGCCAGTGCGCTTGCAGATAGTGTTGGACAAACTGCAGTGCTTTCCCTACTGCGCTTTGGTAACTCAAGCACTCTACATCTGCAAGTATAGCCATGCCCCTTCGAATAAGTTCAGCTGATGGCAAAATCATCCATCTTGGATTTCTTTTTCATGATCTCTATCATGTTTATTTTCATATCTTAAGCTTTTCCATTATTTGAATAATTTAGTTCTATATCAGTGTTGTAGCTGTGTTGGTCCAGGTATTAGGAAGACAGGTGGTGAGTATATTTATTTATTGAACCAACTTCCATTGGTAAGAGAGACAAGCTTTTGCTTTTACACAGAGCTCTTCTTCAGGTCTGGAAAATGTACTCAGAGGTATGTTGTACATGCAGTTAAATACCCGTGGCCTGTCCCATGCCAGCGGACTAGGCTTTCAGGATTAGGCTGAGGGGCGTTTAATACGCTGTAGATGTTCTGGTTTGGGCTTCAGCCCTAGCTTTGGGATGCTCCCATCTCTGCAGAATCCTAAAGCCTGGTTTCCAATTTGATCCTGGCAGTCTACAGCACAATTAAACAGCTCTTAGCCTGAGCCTGGTGAGCCCGAGTCAGCTGCAGTGGCCAGCCGCAAATTTTAATTGTAGTGTAGATATTCTATGTGTCATAGTTAAATGCAAGGTTGAACAATTATTTAGCGTAAATGGTTAACACACATTTCAAGGCCCAATTACACACATTTCAAGGGCCAATTAAAACTTCTTCTAGTTAAAGGGGGAAAAAACATTTTTTTTCTCTTTTAACTACCTATAATTCCTTTAGATATTAACAGGTAAGATGCGTGAGGGCATACCTTTTATTGGACAACTTCTGTTGGTGGGGAGAAACAAGGTTTGAGCTATACAGAATATTCTTCAGGTCAAAGATACAGTGCATAACACTGATACAACCAGTATCAGACTATTAGACATTTACCGCACAATAGAAAGTTTGCCTCTCACATTAGATAGTTTACGTAGACACAAAGTCCATCATCTTAGGACTTAAAGCTACTGATAAAAACCATTCTTTACAGGTTACAGTGCTCTTAAAGTGTACAGCATTTTTACAGACGAGATGCAATACAGTTGTGCTTGGTCCCTGGAGGGGCCACGCTGAGAGTGCTTGCTCAGGGCAAACTGCAAGGAAAGGTCAGATAATCCCCCAAACTGGTGTTTTATTCAATAATTATATTCACCAAACCAGTAACCAAATAGCTTTTGTAATACCACACTGATCACCAAGAAGCCCAAATACAACTTCCTTTAATCATCCAGCCCTTGATTCCCTCTAGACATCCAAGTCCAACAAGTGAGTGGTTACTGAAAACCAGATTCACCATTGTTAGGTGCACCAGTCCAAAGACCAGACACTGATGCCTGGGTCAATATTGAGTTTAGATCTGACCCATAACCATGGCAGATGCCAATCCTTAGTAATTAAAACTGATAAAGATTTTAATAATAAAAGGAAGGAGTCATAGTGGTTAAGAATCAGTAGTACATACAGATATGTGAAAGTGTCATAGCAGAGGTGGTGAGGTAGGTTATTTGTATAAGTTTCTTGAATCAATCTAAAAGGTTATAGTTCAGTGGGCAGTCCAGATTTAGAGTTTGTTCAAATTCTTCCATGAGAATTCCAGGGTAAACCAGAGAAACCTGGAGACCTCAGTCTTGTGGCTTAGACCGTCCCTGTTAAAGTTTAGCAGACCAAGTTTAAAAAATACGAAAGAAGCCTGGAGCTTTTCTTTATAGTCTTCTAGCAAGCTGATAAGGCTCTTGACAGCACTTGTCACAGCAGGACTTTTCCAATGAAAATAGGTGCTCCAGATTGTTGCTTTGAAGCTACTCTTCTATTTCTTGTGCATACACAGGTAAGCTAGTTTTATTCATTAATGTAAGGCAATTAGCCATTCAAACTATCACAGCAGTTCATTATAGCATAGATAATTAAGTTGAAGCAATGTAAATAAAATATTAGTTCCTTCAGAATCTTATGTCTTTGATCTTAAGGTTAATTGAGCTTTTGCATACATAATATAGGGTCATTAAGACATGAAAGGGAATTGTCTGCAAGATTAATCTGATTACATTGTTAAATTTCTAGCAAGAGATAGGTAAACATAACCAATACACTTAGCATCTACCCTTGATTTCTATTACTACAAATACATGAGTTTATGATTCCTAATTTACGACTATCTTTTGAAATTCAGATACAAGTAGATGGTCTTGATTACATTTCAGTGCCTTTTGTTGTTATGGGTCAATACTTTGTAAGTTTGACT
>NC_133783.1:53316757-53368276 GCF_003597395.2 Chelonoidis abingdonii
GACACGATATTGCTTGCCATCTGAACCATTTCAGTTCTTAAATTCACATCGCCTCCTAGCGTCTATACCTAGTGTCGCTTGAGGAGGGGAGTGGAGAGGGAGGGACGGCTGGGCCCCGCCCTCTACTGCCAGGTCCGCAACCCAGGGGCCGCTGGGGTTGTGGTCGAACCAGTTGACTAGGCGGTTTCTTCCCCTGGGTTTATACTTCCCTCTCATAACGCCGTTCAGCTTGTGAAGGGCTTCTTGGCCTCTCTCTATACAAGCCTGGTGGCCCCTTACCTTTTAGGGTTTCTGTTGGGCTTCCCAATGCCAAACCGGCAGCACTCCTTTCCAAACCTTCTATTTCTCTCTGGACAAACTCTTCTCTTCTGCAATTGCTGGCACTGCATGACTCCAATCGCAACCTTTCTCCTTCAGGCAACCAAGCCTCCTTGTCTGAGCTGAAGCGAGGGTTTATATATCCGCATGACTGGAAGTCAGTGTGCTTCTAACTGAAGCAGGTGCTGCTAACTGAAGGGGGAGCAGGTGCTCACACTGGCCACAAGCTGTTACATACCAATGGCCTTCTACATTCCTACTCTATTACTAAAGCAAACTTCTTCGCCTTGGCAGGGAATAAGCTCGCCCTGCTAACAGCTCTTATGGGCTGGCCCTCTGGCCATACGCTGTATCACAGGTTGCAAGAATTACTTAAATTTTTTTTTACTTTATTTGGCTATAAAATATAATTCTTTGAAGAGTTTAGGCTGATAATAATCGCCAATGAAGTGTGTTATTATAGGTAATACTTGGTTGCTTAGGGTTTGATGCCGCATGACATTGTTCTAATTACAAAAAGGCAAAAGCGGACCGTAGATAATCATGCAGATGAGGGCAAGAGCCAACATCCTAAGTGGAGAAACAACAGAAGCGTACTTTTCATAAAAGAGATTAAAACTTTTATGCAAGGGTCTCACTTTGACAAACAAAACATAGTTGTGCTATAAAAGGAGTAAATTTTACAAACAGCTATTAATATAGAAACAAATGTGACTGACATAAGTGATTTTAGATTGCTTAACTTGAAGTTGAGCTGATTCAGCAGAGGCAGGTGCTCAGGCACAGTCTAAAAAGCATGCACCTTTAAAGTGCCTCCTGATGTAGTCCCCAAAAAAAAGATGCACCAAAAATCACTAGTCACATTGGAAATCTGGTCTGTGTAAAATCTCCAAGAGCCATCCACAAATAAATGGCAGTACTGCCATTAGAACTCAAGATTTCCCTACATCCAACTATGTACTTGCTGCCCCATATCCTTGTAATATCATAGAGTGGCTTACATGTGACTTTCCTTCTAAAAGACCATTTCCTATAAGTTATGGTAATTGTAGATGGAAAATCTGACAATGTGAAAACTCTGCTGATATATTAAAAAAAAATCTAATTTGGTGGATTGACTAGAGAAGATAGGATTAGAAAGAGGAGAGGTGGGGGTTAGCATTGTTTAGATGAACAAAAGTCAACACGGATCAAAATGAAATAAGCATGGATCATTTCCTTTTCTATTTGCTATTTGTTACATCAGTGAAAAATGTAAAGTAAAAAAAATAATTGTGAAACCAACCAGGCTCTCCCTACTGATATCTGTATATACACCATTAGTTCTACCTGCAAAATCAGGTCACAGAGCGATGAATCCGAAGTAACATAATTTAAGCCAAAAGAAATTTAAAACCAGACTGAGAGGAGAGTTAAGTGCCTGTCCTATCACTATGATTTTAAATATCGAATTTAGTAAAGCGTAAATCCGCATTACACCTGCACCTGTCCAACAACAAAGCCCTTTATAATCAATTAATAGAGGCTCATGATATCTGTACTCGCTCCCACGACGAGGGAGTTAGTGCTCGAAGTGGCGGTTATGCCATTCGGATTAGTTCTTCGGATTAAAAATGAGGTAGGGTGACCGCATATTTGATTCCAGTTTAAATCTTTTTGGCGCTCTTTTTGGTCATGTGCACTATCTTTTTTTTTCCCAGGCAGTGCACTGCATTGTGTACGTCAACTTCAGTATGACCCATAACAACAAAAGGCACTGAAATGTAATCAAGACCATCTACTTGTATCTGAATTTCAAAGAGTAGTCGTAAATTAGGAATCATAAACTCATGTATTTGTAGTAATAGAAATCAAGGGTAGATGCTAAGTGTATTGGTCTATGTTTACCTATCTCTTGCTAGAAATTTAACAATGTAATCAGATTATCTTGCAGACAATTCCCTTTCATGTCTTAATGACCCTATATTATGTATGCAAATAGCTCAATTAACCTTAAGATCAAAGACATAAGATTCTGAAGGAACTAATATTATTATTTACATTGCCTTCAACTTAATTATCTATGCTATAATGAACTGCTGTGATAGTTTGAATGGCTAATTGCCTTACATTAATGAATAAAACTAGCTTACCTGTGTATGCACAAGAAATAGAAGAGTAGCTTCAAAGCAACAATCTGGAGCACCTATTTTTCATTGGGAAAAGTCCTGCTGTGACAAGTGCTGTCAAGAGCCTTATCAGCTTGCTAGAAGACTATAAAGAAAAAGCTCCAGGCTTCTTTCGTATTTTTTAAACTTAGGTCTGCTTAAACTTTAACAGGGACGGTCTAAGCCACAAGACTGAGGTCTCCAGGTTTACTCTGGATTTACCCTGGAATTCTCATGGAAGAATTTGAACAAACTCTAAATCTGGACTGCCCACTGAACTATAACCTTTTAGATTGATTCCAGAAAAACTTATACAAATAACCTACCTCACCACCTCTGCTATGACACTTTTCACATATCTGTATGTATACTGATCTCTTAACCACTATGACTCTCTTCCTTTTATTATTAAAATCTTTATAGTTTTAATTACTAAGGGATTGGCATCTGCATGGTTATTGGGTCAGATCTAAAACTCAATATTGACCCAGGCATCAGTGTCTGGTCCTTTGGGACTGGTGCACCTAACAAATGGTGAATCTGGTTTTCAGTAACCACTCACTATGTTGGACTTGGATGTCTAGATGGGAATCAAGGGCTGGGATGCTTAAAGGAAGTTGTATTTGGCTTCTTGGTGATCAGTGTGGTATTACAAAAGCTATTTGGTTACTGGTTTGGTGAATATAATTATTGAATAAAACACCAGTTTGGGGGATTATCTGACCTATTCCTTGCAGTTTGCCCTGAGCAAGCACTCTCAGCGTGGCCCCTCCAGGGACTCAAGCACAACTGTATTGCATCTTCTGTAAAATGCTGTACACTTTAAGAGCACTGTACCTGTAAATGAATGGTTTTTATCAGTAGCTTAAGTCTAAGATTGATGGACTTTGTGTCTACGTGAAAACTATCTATGTGGAGAGGCAAAACTAGTTCTATTGTGCGGTAAATGTCTAATATCTGATACTGTTGTATGCAGTGTTATTGCAGCTGTATCTTTTGACCTGAAGAATAATTCTGTATAGCTCAAAACCTTGTTTCTCCCACCAACAGAAGTTGGTCCAATAAAAGGTATTCCCTCACGCATCTTACCTGTTTAATATCTAAAGGAATTATAGGTAGTTAAAGAGAAAAAAAATGTTTGTTTCCCCCCTTTAACTAGAGAAGTTTTAATTGGCCCTTGAAATGTGTGTAATTGGCCCTTGAAATGTGTGTTAACCATTTACGCTAAATAATTTGTTCAACCTTGCATTTAACTATGACACTATAGATATATCTACACTACAATTAAAAATTTGCGGCTGGCCCACTGCAGCTGACTCGGGCTCACCAGGCTCAGGCTAAGAGACTGTTTAATTGTGCTGTAGACTGCCAGGATCAAATTGGAAACCAGGCTTTAGGATTCTGCAAGATGGGAGCATCCCAAAGCTAGGGCTGAAGCCCAAACCAGAACATCTACAGCGTAATTAAACAGCCCCTCAGCCTAATCCCTGAAAGCCTGAGTCAGCTGGCATGGGACAGCCACGGGTATTTAACTGCAGTGTACAACATACCCTCTGAGTACATTTTCCAGACCTGAAGAAGAGCTCTGTGTAAAAGCAAAAGCTTGTCTCTCTTACCAATGGAAGTTGGTTCAATAAATAATATTACCTCACCCACCTTGTCTTCCTAATATCCTGGGACCAACACAGCTACAACACTGCATAGAACTAAATTATTCAAATAATGGAAAAAGCTTAAGATATGAAAAAATAAACATGACTAGAGATCATGAAAAAGAAATCCAAGATGGATTGATTTGCCATCAGCTGAACTTATTCGAAGGGCATGGCTATACTTGCAGATGTAGAGTGCTTTGAGTTAAACCAAAGCGCAGTAGGGAAAGCACTGCAGTTTGTCCACACTATCTGCAAGCGCACTGGCATGGCCACATTTTCAGTACTTGCAGCAGCATTAGGAGCAGTGCATTGTGGGCAGCCATCCCTCTTCCCATTCTGATGCTGTGGCTTGTGGGAAGGGGGCGGAGAGGTGGTGTATTCTGGATCCTGTCCCAATGCCCTGTGATGCATCAGTTCGCATCCCAGCAATCCCTCTGCTTCCGTCCACATTTGGCGCCATCTTTCAACGTTTCTTGTGCTGCATGCTCTGTCTTCCCTTTCGGTCTGCATGAATGGAGCCCAAACTGCTGAGGAATATGCTGACAAGTCTCACCAGCACATCACGTTTGGTCGTAACCAGTTTGGAGGGGGAAAGTCTACTGTAGGAATCGTGTTGATGCAAGTTTGCAGGGCCATTAATCACATCCTGCTCAGAAACACCATGACTCCAAGTAATGTGCATGACATGGTGGCTGGCTTTGCACAAATGGGTTTCCCTAACTGCGGAGGGGTGATAGATGGGCCTCATATTCCAATTCTGGCACCAGCCCACCTAGCCTCCAAGAAGGGCTATTTCTCTATGGTTCTCCAGGCACTTGTGGATCACCGTGGGCCTTTCATTAACATTAATGTAGGCTGGCCTGGAAAGGTGCATGACACACACATCTTACAGAACACTGGTTTGTTCAGGAAGCTGCAAGCTGGGACTTTTTTCCCAGACCAGAAGATCACCGTACATGAAGTTGAAATGCCCATTGTGATCCTTGGAGACCCCGCTTACCATTTAATGCTGTGGCTCATTAAATCCTATACAAGGACCCTTGACAGCAGCAAGGAGTGGTTCAATAACAGGCTGAGCCGATGCAGAATGACTGTGGAGTGTGCTTTTGGCCATTTAAAGGGCCGCTGGTGCTCTCTGTGTGGGAAGCTGAACCTGGACGATGACAGCATCTCCGCGGTTGTATCCACATACTGTACGCTCCATAACATTTGTGAAGGGAAGGGTGAAAGCTTCATTCAGGCATGGAACTCGTAAGTTCAACACCTGGAGGCTGAATTTGAACAGCCAGAGAGCAGAGCTATTAGAGGGGCCCAGCATGGGGCTGCAAGGATTAGGGATGCCTTGAGGGAACAATTTGAGGCTGAAAGCCACCAGTAATGTCTGGTACACTGCACGGGAATGAAGTGCAGTGGTTCCAATGTTAGCAGAAATCTGTGTTTGCTACGCTGACTTGCAGTGCCTGTTGCTTTCCTGGGCTAAGGTATCTTTTACTTTATGAAATAATAAAGAAGCTTTTCAGAGCCAGAAAATTCATTTGTTGAAAAGAAACACAACTTGAGAAACAGAAAGTGCAAGGGGGTGGGGTGGAGAATGGTACAATCACAGATTTGCATATGTCCTGCTATCACACTCAGCCTTCCTGTCTGGAGTGCTGTGCAATGAGTCCTGCACTTCAGGATGGCTATACTGCATGGTGATCGGGGTCGAGTGCAATGGGTAAGGATCATAGATTTCAGGGTTGGATGGTGAAGCTACAGCTGTTGGAGGCAGCTGATGGCAATAAGAACCCAGATGTTGGGGAAAGTGGGCTGGAGGTGACATGGGGCCACAAGGGAAAATGTTTTGGGACAAGGGCTGCCAGGAGGGGTGGGGGAGGGCGCAGTAGTGCTCCACCTGCATGGCTTCAAGCACCTGGATTGAGTACACTTGGCGCTCCATGATGCTTATCAGCCGATCAATGCTTTGCTGCCAAAGCTCGGTGTTTTTGTGCCAACGATTCACATTCTGCTGGCAGATGCTCCTTTCACTCTCCCTCCACTCCTGAGCTTTTAGATTCTCGTTAAGTGACTGTTGCATTACTTCATGCAGCATGTCCTCTTTGCTTCTACATGGCCTCTTCCTGATTCTTTGCACTCTCTCAGCTACTGATAAACACAGATGGCTGAGATCTCAAGGTTGCATCTGATAAAGGGAAAACGCAACACTTAACAGAGGCAGCATTGTTCACACCAGACAGAGAATGATTCCCCCGTACTTAAGCGGGGCAAGCACAGTCTACACAATAGCATAATTTGCCTGTCCCAAAGGGAGCACACGTAACCCACAGGAGCCCCCAAATGGTGAGTAAGCACAGGGTCAAGGGGGACTGATTCTTTCATGGCTGTGCTGTCCTGTGGGTTTCTGTGCCTTTGGGAGAGCCAAGAGCTGCAGGGGGCCCCTATATTGAACACTGTCCCCACATTTTTCACAGGATTCATCCTGGAAGATATCTCACTGCTGAGGGTGACCTGGGAAGCAAGGAAGGGTCTTCTACTACAATGCAGCTTCCGCCCTGGCCCATATGCAGCTTGCCTGTTTGCAGCAATGGTTCCCCCTCCCTTCACTGCACAGTGGCACGGACATGTTAGCCTGACTGGGACAAGGACCACAGTGGCTCTCCCAAGAAACCTGCGCAAGCGCATTCCCCAAGTTCTCACTGAGACCTTTGAAGAGATCACTGAGGCTGATTACCTCAATGTGAAAGAGCACATCAATGCCCTATTCTGCATCTAGGCATTCATGGAGCCCTAACTCTCCTCGCCCCAAGCGCCCGCACCAAATAACTTCCTTCCCAAAATAAAAGCCGCTTTCCAGGAACCTCCTCAGGTGTTTGTCCTTCCACAAGCACCAGCCGCTGTGACTGGCTACCTTCCTCCTGGCTTGAGAACAGCTCCTGGCTGCATGCCTCTAAGGATTCCAGGGTGTCTTCCTCCACCTCAGCACCCTCGTTCCCTCTTTGCTCCTACTTCTGCCTTGTTGAACCGGGCTCTGAAGTGTTCATGGTGGTACTCGGAGTGGAGGTGGAGTCACCCCGAAGTATCACGTCCAGCTCTTTGTAGAAACAGCAGGTGGCAGGAGCAGCATCAGAGCAGCGGTTTGCCTCACGGGCTTTGTGGTAGGCATGCTGCAGCTCCTTCATTTTAATCCTGCACTGCAGAGCGTCCCGGTAATGGCCGCTTTCCATCATGTCCCTAGATATCTGCCCGAAGATATCGTAATTCCTACGGCTTGAGCGCAGCTGGCACTGGACAGCTTCCTCCCGCTAAACATTGATGAGGTCCAGCACCTTGACATTACTCCATACTGGGGATCGCCTGGCGAGTGGAGGCATGGCCACCTGGAAAGATTCGCTGGGAGCACTCCATGCCTGGATGAGCAAACAGGAAGGGGATTTTCAAAATTCCCTGAGTATTTTAAGGGTGGGTCTGATAGTTGGTCACCTCAAGGCAGGGCAGTAGAATTCAAACTGATGACCAGAGTGGCTAGAACAGGCATTGTGGTACACTTCTGGAGGCCAATCAGATTGCATTCACAGACCAGGGCATCCACACTGGTGCCACGGCACTCCAACATTATTCCACTCGCCGAGGTGGAGTACCAGGAGCGCTCTAGCTGTGGAGTCAGAGCGCTCTACGTGCCTTGCCAGTGTGGACACGTCGTGAGTTAGAGCACACTGGGGTACTTTAATGTGCTCTAACTCACAAGTGTAGCCATGCCCTAAATTATACTCTGTTCAGACCAGCATCTGTTTTATTCTGTGAGTATGTAAAGGAAGAATCAATCTTCAGGAAACAGAGATGTTCAATATTATTATGAACTGTTGCCAGATATCAACTTGTTGGCAGAATGACAGTCCTAAGCTCTCTCTCTGGAGCCTGAATTTCTCCTGTCTAGCTATCTATAATGAAATGACAGTGAGAGGAAGAGCCAAATTAAATAATAGTAACTGTATAGTTCAAGTCTGTGTTAAAAATTCTTCAGTACTTCCATACATCCTCCAACATGACGACTGAGAATTCTTGGAGAAATCTCCCTATGGAAATTAAATTATACCATACTTAAAACTCTGGGACTGATAATACAGGAATCGGGATGGTATATATACAGAATTTAGTATTTGTCACTTAGCTTTGGAGCAAAATGGAAAATTCTTATAAAAGGGACTACTGAATCTTCACAGAGTAACAGATGTCCCTTGACTAAGAAGAGATAAGATATTGAATCTTTTCTCATGAGTATATGGGGAAAAAAGGTCCAAGTGATAAAGCTAGAAGGATGGAATTGATTATTCTGTTAGGGACTGATTATTTTCTTAAGGAAACATTCATGTTGGCATTCATGGAACACAAGATGATGATAATATCACTGCAGCCTATATGCTTTAAAAGTAAATGAACTCATCCAGGATACCTGTCTGCAGACTGCCAATAGACATTTACAGTCCCTCAGGCATGATGACTGCAACCTGATGTCTAATTTTAAATGCATCTGTGATCCAATTATTAGGTGTCAGATCTTTTCTCTTCTTGTTGACAATACACAAATCTCACATTTAAAATATTTCTCTAGAAGTGGTAGTGATTACTAACTCTTTTTCGACTTTTTCACATATAAAAAGGTATGACTGATCCTATTGTCCACAAGCTCTACATTGGTTGTCTTCTTAGAGTAAGAGCAAAATTTGTATCTCAGACTTGATCTTATACTGCCATGTATCCTATTGCGCCGTTAAGGTAATTTTCTTGCTACATATTTTCAACCAATGGGATAAAGAACAAAAAAACCATTTTGCAGACAGTACGTCAGTGCTGGAGTGGAAGTAGGCTTCCCTAACAGAAGAAATGGAACGTACTGTGTAATATTGTGCCTAACTACACCAAGTATTGTGAAGTAACAATGTTCTTACGAGAAGAGCCAATGAATTTGTTAGTAGATACAATACCTGACATACTAGCAAATCTTTAGAAGTATACTTTCACAAGTGACTACATACATGTATCAAGGGTGTTTACTGAAGATAAAATTTCCAATTAAAAGCCTCTATTTAGCATGCATCCTCATTTTACAGATGTAGCAATAAAAGAATGTACTATTGGTAATTCCACTAGAATTGGATTAGCTTTCAAAATATATGACAGCTTTCAAAATCATGAACTCATGTAAACTGGCAATGACTGGCACATTTTGGCAATAGTAGCCTTCTCTGATAGAATTCCCAGTTCTCTTTTCTCTCTCTAGAGGTACTCTCCCTTGGCAGCATAAATTTACCACAGGCTACCAAGCTATGAGTGAATAGGACATCAAGGTGGGAACCACAATTGGCAGTGCAGACTTATGCCTGCATAAGGAATATGTAACCTTTAGAGGGGATTTTCAAAAGCACTCATTATTGGCCTAACACTGCTCCTACTGAAGTCTATGATAAAATATCCCATTGTCCCAGACATGGCAGGAAAAAAGGCAAGACATCAGGAACTTTGGATTAACAAAGTCATAACTTCATTAACTTAACATCGGGGAAACTCTGGAAGTAACTCCTCCACTGCAGTTCCATTCCTTCCATAATCCATACCATAGGGGGAGAGGGCAGCCCTGAGCCCCTCCTTCCCTCTCCAAACTTTTAACCTGGTACTGGCACAATTTCTGGCACCACACTACTCTCTTTTTGTACAAAGGTTGAAGGTATAGGGAAATGGGATTGTGGCCCCTCACTGCAGTAGACATTAGAAGCCCTAGCTTCATACACCTCTATCTTCTTTAAGGGATAACCTCCCCTATTCCTGATTGCAATTCTAGTTTATCAAGAATCTAGAACCCCCTATTAAGTGAGTGCCTACTTTAGACATTTGCCAAGTTGCAACAACATGAACTCATTATGACCTAATTTATCCATTTGGTCCCTGAGCTGATAAGAGAAAGGCAAAAAACCACCACCACTCAGGCCATCTGGCAATGAGGGGGAAATTCCTTCCTAGCTCCCAAAAAGGGCTACCAATGTGATGCCTACAGAAAGTCACAAACTCAGTGCTACTCTAATTTCTAAAGTGTGCATGAGTGTGTTGGGGACTGGGGTGCCCACAGACAGGGTAAAGGGTTTATAAGTCCATCTTCAGGTGCATGGGAGCCAATAGGCTTTGATGCACCTTTACTTCTAGCCAATCAGCCAAGGAGCCCACTGATACACTCCCGAAGCCCACAGAATCTTTGAAGGGGGTCCATGGATTCTCTTTCTCCTATTGGCCCAAACAAAGTCTCTCCACCTTAGAGGTCATTGATAAGGGGGTCGGGGGGGAGAGAGACTATTAACTTCAGTGATGCAGAGTTTAGACAAAGCAGAGCACTTCTGAAAATTTCACCCCTACTCTTTACAAAGCCTCTAGTTATTAAATGTTGCATTTGTCTTTATGTCTAATATCTGACAAAAAAAGGGAATAAACTTCCTCCCAAAATCAATATATTGCACAGAAAACAAAAATATGCAGAAATTCATGAAATAGAAAGCATATTTCAATATAGAACTTCTTAACACACTTTAATACATTTCCTACTGTCATATTACACACAAAATGCAAATGAAATTGACTTTATTATGAAATACCATGACTATAGTTAAGAAAAACAGTTGAGTAATGAATAAACTAAACCTCAAGAAATATTAGCTCTTTAAAAATAGGTTGCTCGTGTGATCAACATTTTAATTTGGAGACAATATTAAGTCTCTGAGGTTTTACCTATTTAAACCAATTTAAATTCCCCCCAAAATATAGGAAAGTGACAAATAAATCAAAATTAGTTTAATGGAATGAATAGTTACAACATTACTTTAATATTTTTGACAAAGCACAAACCAACATTTCTGAAGAAAAATTCTCATTAATTTAACCAATATTAAATGTAAAGTTGACATTCACTTGGACAGTAGTTGTATTTTAATTCAACAGCATGGCTACTGACAGTATATGTACAATCTGTGTCACATAACTCTTAGAAGAGAAGTAATAGATACTTTTCAATTTTTCACCATTGTATTATACCAATTTTCCCATATTCTCTAACAAGAATGAATATGATTCAAAAACTTTTAGCAGCCATGAAAACCATAGATATCTTGTTTTATATCTGCATTTAAAATTCTCACTATCACAAATCTCAACACAAATTAATATTTTCTGACATATCACATCAATTACTTTTTACTGGCTGAAAAATTACTCCATTAGAAAAATGTGCATCACCATTCTGGGACACTAGCCGATGTGTACCTAAGATCCTATTAAACGTATTTTGTAGATTCTAGCTAATTCTGTTAACATAAAATGTAAATTATTTACTTTCATTAGACACACACAGTGATGGTTTTAATATTCTTCCTATTCACATTTGAAAGCACTTCACATTTGTTTTATTCTGTTTTATTTATTTTTTTAATTTTCAAACTCAGGGATGAGTAATTGACTTAATATTTTAAAAACATGTTTTTGCTACAAATCTCGTAAGAAATAATTTTACTTCACTATCCCCTACCCTCCCTAAGCAGTAAGGAAGGATCAGGAAAAAGCAATGTGATTTTTCATTTGTCAGATAATTTTCTGAATCACTACACGGAGACACTAGAGAGAGAGACTGAAATGACTATAAAGACAAAAATGATCAATTATGTAACTCTCCTAACCTTGTATTGCGCTCAGCAGACCTTACATTGATGAATGGCAGATGACTGGATAAACAAAGTATTTTTTAAAGTGTCAGTTATGAAGTAAAGTTGTACAGTCTGTCATTAGCTCTTGTTATTTCCTCTGCCATCACAATGAAATGGCACAAAGATTAGTGTGCTGGGATGGCAAGTGGAAGAGGAAATAAGAAACCTTGTTCTGCTTATAACTCCCTTCACTAGGCAAGTTACCAAGAGGTAACAGAATTTACACTAAATGTTTTAGTTGATGTAATTCACAGAGCTTGCTTCACATTACAGAAGATCAAAATCATTACCTAAAATAGGTATTATGGAGAGACATGTATACTCAAGTATTACAGTAGTACTCTATGTCATCAGTAGTTTTAAAAGCTTTTGAGGATCTCAGTAAATAAACAACAGGGTTGGGGTTTTTTTTTTTGAATCTGACACTTAAATTGAAAATAAAGTTGTCATACTGAAATGCATTCAAAAATAATAAAACACTGAAGACCGTGCTTTTCTATAGTTCTGGAAGACAGAATTTTGCTTTCAGGACCACATGGATATGTTAAAATCTTCTGTTTTGACCAGGAGATTGTTTTTAGCAGTCTTTTTTCCTGTTCTTCTGTCTCTGTAGGCTGTTTATTTATGGATAAGCAAGGCCACTCTCTGTCAAACATCTATGAGTAGGCTCCCAGCCAAGAGGACTCTGATATAGAGATGAAGGCTGGAGAGTGTAGTTCTCCAACCTACCTGTGACCGCAAACTCAGTACAATGGCTATGATACTAGTCAATACTCTAACCATCTCCACCTGACCACAGAGGCCTATAAACAGTAACCAGGGGTCCACAGCCAGGGCCAGAGTCCTCTTCTCCCAGCCAAGGAGTAGCAGGTGGAGGCAACCACAGTGACCCCCCTACTTCGTCTATCCAGACAGAAATCAGCAGCCAGACACTAGGATCTAGGGGCCAGAGACCCAGCCAGAATATCTATTCCCAAGCTACCCCTGAAAACACATTCACAACAGTCCTGGACCATACCAGGGCAGATTCTAGTCTGCACCTGGAATACTGGGCTCTCACACAACTGGTTACATCTCTGTGATTCTTTGCCACAGACCTGGCTTAAGTTAAAGTTCCTGCCAGCTGGCTAGCAACCCCCCAAGAGACTAAATATCAGCTGTGGATGGTCAGAGCACAATAGTTACAGCCACTCTCCAACATGCCCCATGCACAAGCAACATTGACTTTCTACCCACTGGAGACTCTCCCATGCTTAGGAGCTTGCATGTGGTTTCCACTCCTTTTTGCACCACTTGGGTCAGCAAAAAGGAATGGAATGGGGCAGAGAATCTGTACATACTTTCTTCCAAAATGCCACTGTGGGATTGATCCTCTCAAGCTGTTATGGTATAGCTATTCTGATTAGTTAGCTGTTCCACAAGTCTAAAATGCTGACAGCTGGGAAAAAAGAACACACAAACAGGTGTGAACCATGGAATGTGAACAAGAAGTGAACATGTGAACTGTTTCACCTAACAATTCAAATGATTCTAAGAAGTTCACCTGATCAGTAGCATAGTTTCAGAGCTGTCAGATCAAAGATGATTGAGGATGACCCAGGGAAATTATTATACAGCATGCTTCTACTATAGATGGGTTTGAGGCCTTTTCCTGAACATACCAGGAAAGACATCATGATATGGCAATCCCCTAAGACAGCGTATTAAAAAAAGACTGTAAAATATCTCAAATGGAAAACATCTATGCATAAGATTAGATGTTCTTGGTAGGTATGTGCTGCAGTGTCATTTATGTCTGTGTAAACACTAAGGGTATGTCTATACTGCAATCAGGAGGTCTGACTGCAGCTTGATAGCTCAAGTAACAATTGCACTGAAGCCACAGCAACACAAGCAGCCGCTGAGGCTAGCTCTGCCCACCTGGGAACTCTGGTACATACTTGAGTAGCAGCTGCCCACACTGCTGCAGCTTTACTGCTATTATTACTCAAGGTAGCTATGATGTAGCTAGACCAACACTAGCTCAGATATGTACCTGAGCTGCACTCACACCTCTCAGCTGCATGGTAGTCATATCCTGAGAACTATGTCTCTCTGATCTCTCACTGAACCAGCTTGGTATGGATGATCAATTCATTTTGTGTCTTGCACAGATTGGGGTTTGGATGAGTACCATCTGGATAAGGTTTCTTCCAAACAGGTCTGAGTTAATATTGGTAGGTTGGGGAAAAACAACTAATAGGACTGGCAGAGGTGATGACAGTTCCCTTCATCAAGGGAGACTGCCCACCTTTTGTAACTCAGACTCTGAACTCAGGGATCTTACTGGATCCTCAGTTGCTTCTAGATATCTAGAAAACTGCAGGGGCCAAAGATGCCTTTTATCCTTATCAACTCTTGGCCAAGATTTCTCTTCCAGAGTTATAACTGTTATCCATCGTTCATCACCTCTCATTGGATTAGAGCAATACACTCTATATGGGGCTGCATCTTAAGGCTAATCAAACACCAGCTATTACAGAGTATAGTTGCCTACTTACCAAACAATGTGTGTCACCAGTAAGGATAAGATGTTGTCATGAATATTTTTAGTAAAAGTCACGGACAGGTCATGAGCAATAAAGAAAAACTCACAGAAGCAGTGACGTGTCTGTGACTTTTACTAAAAATATCTGACACAAAATGGGGATCTGCGTGTCCCCACACCCCCTGCCACCTATAGCTGGGAGCTGCAGGGTACCCCTGCCACCCACACCTCCAGGGATCCCTCTGCCACCCATAGCAGCCAGGAGTTGTGGGGTCCCCCCACTGCCTGCAACTCTGGGGATCCCCTGGCTGCCCATGGCAGCAGAGAGCTCTGGGGTTCCCCTGCTGCCAGGAGCTGTGGGGTTCCCCCATCATCTGCAGCTCCAGAGGCCCCCGCCACCCATGAGCAGGGGTACCCTGCAGCTCCCTACTGCCACAGGCTGAAGTCACAAAGGTCTCTGACCTCAGTGACTAAATCATAGCCTTAGTCATCAGACGCTCTCCACATCACTCCATATGCTACCTGGTTGCCACCCTACATATGTCCTGAATTGGCACCTGTGTCAGAATGGCAGCAGAGGAGGCTTGAGACCTTGTAGAGTACAGCATTGGATTAGTTGGGGATGAAACATTCACAAGAATGTAGCATGTGTTGATACACAAAGGAGATTCTCTGTGCTGAAACAGGGAGGCCTCTCATCATTTCTGTGATAGCTGGATAGATCTGTGGAATGGTTTGGTCTTTTGTAGGTAGAACACCAGGGTATATCATACATCTAAGGAGCGAAGCCATTGTTCCTCTCTGCCTGCATGCGGTTTAGTGTAGAACACCGGTAGAAATATTGCTGGACTGCAGTGGAACTGAGGCACCACTTTCAGGAGTAATGAAGGGTGTGGGCATAGCTGAACCTGTCCTTAAAGAAGACCACATACAGGGGTTCTGAGATGAGAGCTCAAGGTGATTGCTACCAGGAAGGCAACTTCCCAAGAGAAGTGTAGCAGTGAACATGTTGCCAGTGGTTCAAATGGAAGACCTGTAAGCTTTGACAGGACCAGCTTTAGATCTCACACAGGAGTGGGGGTCTCTGATCTGTGCGTACACACTCTCTAGACCTTTGAAGAACCTGACCACCATGTCATGGGAAAAGATGAAATGGTTGTCAACCTTGGGAAGAAAGGCTGACATGGCTGTCAGATACACCCTAACCATGGAGCGAGGAAGCTCCAGCTGTCTCCATTCGAGTAGATAGTCCAGGATAAGTTGCAGGAAGGACTGCAGCAGCAGGACTTATCAATGTGAGCACCAGATAAAGAACCCCTTCCATTTAGCCAGGTAACTCGCCCTGGCAGATGGTACCAGGACTTCTTGGACTTGCTCTGAACAAGACTGCTCCTCTGGATTCACCCATGGAGATTCTAGGCCATCAGGTGTAGTGATGGGAAGTTCAGGTGGAGCATTCACCTGTAATCCCTGGATATTAAGCCTGCATACAATGGGAGCTGGAGAGCCATCTCCACCGATACGGTCAGGAGAGAGAAGAACCAGTGCTGTCTGGGCCATGCCAGAGCTATGAGGATGATTTGGGCTCAGTCCTCTTTGATCTTCATCAGCACCTTGTGAATGAGTGGGATGGGTGGCAACACACAGTGCAGATGCTGAGTCCAAGGTAACAGGAATGAGTCTCTGAGGGACCTCTGGCCATGGCCCTTGAGGGCGCAGAACTGGTGAGATTTCCTGTTGGATTGAGTGGCCAACAGGTCTACCGGGGAGTCTCCACTTTCAGAAGACGTCTCTCCCAATATCTGGATGGAGAGACCACTCATGGTGAGAGGAGAAAGACCTGCTGAGGCAATCTGCCAGCCGATGATGGACCCCAGTAAGATGGGAAATTCTAACATGCTGTCATGACCGACACAGAACATCCAAAGACTGGCCGTTGCCTGACAGAGTGGAGAAGAACACGCCCCTCTCTGCTTGTTCATGTAAAACATGGCCATTGTGTTATCTAAGGACTAAGATGGATTTCCCTCATAAATGAGAGAGAAATGCACTGCCCTGAGCTCCCCGACATTGATATGCTACATTCCGATGCCCAGCTGGAGAAATGCTTCCACTTTGCCAGGTAAGTCGTTCTGGAGGAGGGCTTTCTACTTTCCAAGAGAACCTGCTGTACCTGACTAGAGCAGGCCTGCTCCTCCAGGTACAGCCACGCAGAAGCCAAGCTGTGAGGTGGAGAGAGAGAAGGTTTGAGTGCAGGAGCAAACCACGGTCCAGTGAGAATAGGTCTGAGTGGCTGGGCAGTGGCCATAGAACAATCATGGCCAGATGCATGAGCATGCCAAACCAATGCTGGTGAGGCCACACTGGGCAATCATAATGACTCACGCCTTGCCCCTCTTGATTTTCGACAGGACTCTTCTGATAAGCTGAATCAGCTGGAATGCATACATTAGATCTCCCACCCATGACAGAAGATAGACATTGGAAAGGGCGCCCCTGCTGAGGCCTTGGAGAGAGCGGAACTGATGATACTTTCTGTTCTGTCTGGTGGCAAACAGGTCCAGTTAGGGAGCCCCTCCACTTCTGGAGGGTCTATTTACAGTGCACACTAGATAGAGAACCACTAATGGAAGAGACTGGCTGAGCAACCAGTGTTTCAGCAACTGTCATGGGAGGTAAGAGGGAACTGAAAGACAGCAGGGTCGTCAGGCCCTTATACTGACACTATGAGCATGCAATGCCAGAGGCACTAGAACCGACCCAACAGACATTGCTAAGGAAAACATTTCCAGCAATTGTGCTTGGGGCGCACAAATATCTACAATGGAATGGACATCTGCAAGCACTCAACGAAGAACTAGTATTTGAATTGCACATATTTTAAATATATTGAAAGGAATAATAAACTAAAACTATATAAAAATGTATTAAGTATAGATTATCTGCTTTTAGGCCTCCTGGAAATGATTACCAAAACAGTATTATGCTAACGAACCAATAAGAATATAACAATACATTGGATTTTGAAAAATCTCAACCATGATTGAGGTCTCCTGAACTGAAGAAAAACTTTGAATAAATCAGTTGTGGGCCAATAAGAGACTTTTCTAACCTCTGTACAGTATGTGTATGATGGTTCATTTTATCTAGCTCTCAATCACTCCTAAGATACTGTATAGATCAAAACAAGAAACCAACTTGTGGATGTATAGTAAGTAACCGAAAGATGCACAGAATTAAACCATGTGACCTGTGGTTACCTCTTGCTATCAGAGGCTAACAGAAACAGTGAGAAATGACCTTTGAAGCATTATGTAAGTGTTCTAGAGTAAATTATAATAGCCTACAAGCATGCATGCATACATTTAATGGCCACAATGAACCAGCTGATAAAATAATTTTGCCTAAGTGGTATTAAAGCAAATACAGAACCTACTCTTTTTTAATTCTAGGAACAGCTCTTGATCAAATCAGTGAAACCATATTTGAAGGGCTATATGGTCTCAACATCAATACCAACAAGTTAGAACAAACCAATCAAGAGAATTAGCTTTCTTTGATAAAACCTTACTTATTAAATTAATATCATCTGGAGTGGAGGGGTGTGAATTTAGTGTTTCTGCAAGCATCAAATTGACTGGCTTGAATACTGAAGTTCTTTGTCTATACAAAGAGCAATACCACTATAGTCATTCTTACATCACCCTACCCATATGTTTCATCCTTGTTCTGGATAGATTATTCCTTCAGAATTCAATCTTAATCCCCTTTATTTTTTGATTGTCTTGAAACTGCCAACAGTAGTGCCAATTATGATGGAAAATTGTGTCATGTGACTACCAGATCACTAGAAATCGAAGTACTATCACCAACCACATATTCATTTTCAGTGAAACTGCATTTTCCTGTATGCCTAGGGATATGCAAGAAACGACGGTATTGTCTAACTTTATCCTCTAACACTCCCCTTATTCATCATTTAGCGCAGATATCCATATTTATTTCTCTAATGTCAGAAACTATTCCATCAAGGCTCTTAATAATTTTTCTTCTATGAATTCCTTCCAGTTTGCTGATTTTCTTCTATTATTGAGGTGTTTGGAACTATATGCAGTCTTCTTCATGGTAGTGCCTCAATGCCATGCAGAGAGAGACGAACAACTTCCTAATAGCCAGTTTGGTCATGAGAAGAGGTGTTTAAGATAATGTCATGTAACACTTTAGATGGGTCTAAAAGCAAGAATGCTTCTATGCTTTCCTGTCTATAAATATATAAAAATGTCTAGGGCACTTTATATAACTATACATCAGTGGGAATCTTCTGATCTTTTTCCTTCCAGGATAAAACATTTCAGCCCTTCAACTTTAACTAAAGGAGCTTTCTAAGGAATGGCACAGTAAGTTATTTCATTCTCCACAGAGTCAATTATATATCTTCAATTTACTTTGCACCACAATCAGGCTACACTGGCTCCTATCCTCTCACTTTGGTCTGGAGAGAGACTTTAAAATCTCAGGAGTTCAAGTTTAAAACTTAATCTAATCACTACTTTCTGTGGATATTTTTGTTCTTAAATAAAAAGTGTTATACAATGACTAGTCCACAGCTCAAAGCTGCCACCTTCAGATACTATATAATGCTCTTCTGCAATAAATTATGTTCCTGTTGTTCAATTTCTTGAAGATCTCAAAACATAAATAATCAAACTTTGTCCTAGAAAGATTTTAAAAGATTTTTAAAAGTCTGTACGTTTTAAATATAGTTCAACTGAAATTCTTTCATCTTACTCACATGTGAATACTCATTTGGCCCGCATTATTTTCACAATTGATTATTTAATCATCTGTTTTATACTGCTGGTCCTGTATGTTCACTAATTGCAGATATTAATTATCAATAAATTTGGTTTCACTGAATAATATCTTTTCAGATGTGTGCCTATAGCTCTCATTATCATCATCAAGAGCTGTATGTCCAGATCTTGATGATAATAGATCTCTATGTTATCAACAAGGTAGAAATAGATCCCCATGTTATCAACAAGTTCATTTTATTACAATAATTAATGCTTTTTTAATTTTTCTACATATTGCTGGTAAAAGAACATTTAAAACAGATGCAACTGAAATAGCCCAAGAAAAGAATTTGTAGGTGAAATTTAGAAGCCTTAAATTATTTGTTTAAGCATTTATTAAATCACTTATTACTAGAGTGGTCACTATCTGAAAAGTTCACATTGGCCAACAGCAGTGATGACAGGAGATAATGGTTAGGACATTTAGTCTTAAGTCAACTGAACTGGAAACCCTTTTATACATCAGGACCTAAATTCAAGGTTCTGTGTTTTTCCTGCAAGAGCCAATAAGATTGCTAACATTTAAAGCTACCTAAAGAATTACACTGCATTTCCTGAATACCTTACGGTGCTTTAAAAGTTGGAGATGTCTCAAAGAAAATCTGATTTTAAAAATTGTGTTTAATTGTAAGTATCAACTCTGCAACTATATTCTGTTAATGTTAAACAGGTTTTTTAATTTAAAAAAAGTCTTTCAATTTACCTTCAGGGAAGTAGCACAACAGCTTTCACCTCTAGGACTTGCTTCAGTTTTTCCAGAGATTCTGCCATAGCAGCAAGACTGACAGTTCAGTTTACCTATACATCTTACAGTACATACTACCGTACTGCAATTTTAGTTTTTTAATACAGCTATGGCCCTGCATGTGCTAATTAGACGACAGTGAAACTGAAATAAGTAAATGAACAAAAAAAGTGTACTTCTCATGTCAACAGTTCAAATCACACAAAACCATAAGCTCCTATATTGTACTGTTTTACTCAGTCTCAGTTTTCAGAGCTCAGGGTCAGCTTGAAAACTGAGTAACCATCTACATTAAGAAATGGTACAATAATCTTTCTAAGTAAGGACTGAAGAAGCCTATGGCACAAGTGTAAAACTAGAAATGAGATTATCCTCACAGTTTAAAATTTATGGCTAATCACATTTTCAATTTCAGACTGCCATTTGCACAATATATGATCATTAACATTGTGCATGAAAGAATGAATTAAAATATTAAAAGTATCCCAACCTGATATAAAGCAAGACTGTGTCCATATCTCTGGAGAGGTCCTTTTGATACAGGTACTACATTCCATATGTTGCTGTCTAAATTATAGCTAAAAGAAACAGAGAAGTAAACATTTTATTATCTAGAACAAAATGCTGGGTTTGGACACTTTTTGGACATGTAGTTTTCTTGCATTATACATACTAGACATAAAATCCCTATTTTTCTGAATGTTTTATCTTGTTTTGGGCTTCAATATTCTAGTATGGAATTATGAAAATCAGAAAAATGTCATTTTATAGGCATATATCATCAAGTAAAATTATGATTACAAGGATCCATTTAGCCAACTCTGTATTTCATGATTCATATCCTGTTCATTAATGCATACAAATATGTTTAATAGTGGCATAGTATTGTTACAATAGTATGTTTACAGTATTATTACATGAGGCCAAGTGGCTGAGGAGGGACAGGCAAGTCCTGGCTGGTACATATGAATAGTTCACGATGTGAGTTATGATGCTGATCATTGCCTGGACCTCGTCTGCTGGTAAGGAAGCTCATGCTGTGACTGAACTTAAGGTAGCTTCTATGAAGTCCAAAGACTGTGTGGGGTCTACGATAGATTTCTGTACATTGATGCTGACTCTGAGGAAACAAAGAAGGTTGAGTAACATGGAGGTTGACACCTGGGATTCTTGCCTGGGGAGAAAGGAAGAAAAGAAACCTCTAAACATACATATCACTGATGAATCTTTGATGGGCTGTGGGAAGGAGTGAAGACACCATAACATCTGACATAAGCCATTATGATGGAAATAACTTTGATGAATACTCTGGGAGTGGTGGCTATACCGAATGAGAGCACTCTGTACTGGAAATTGTGGGTACCCACTGTGAATCTCAGGAAATGTCTGTGGGGCAGATAAACCTTGTGAAAGTAAGCGTCCTTCATATCGAGAGCCATATACTACATGCCCTTCTCCAGGCATCACTATCACTATGCAACTTGAGCTTGTGGATGAAGCAACTGAGGTGCCAGAGATTGAGGACTGGTCCACGTCTTTCTTCTTGGGTAACTGGAAGTAAGATAAGTAGAATCCTGTTCTCTGATATTCTGGGGGAACATGTTCTATCGCTCTCCTTTGAAAGAAGAGTTCACCTCTTGAGCGAGAATGCTGTTGTGCAAGTGGTCCCTGAAGAGGTCAGGGAGGGGGGCCTTGGAAGAGTTAGAATGATAAACTCGATCGTATAGCCATGGTGGATGATGTTCAACACACATCTGTCCATTGTTATTGTATTCCTAGCATGGCAAAAGAGTGCTAAATGACCCCCAAAGGAAGTAGGATGGTTGTGAGCTGGTAGACACAGTGGTTGGCTGCTCTCAGGTGTGCATCAGAAATTCCTCTTGGCAGCTGTGACATCGAAGCCTGCGAGGGGGGGCCCTGGGAGGCAAGACCACTGTGTCTTTTGATGTTTCCTCAGAGACTCTTAAAGTCTCAGAATAGAATTGAGGAGACCTATAGCACCGAGTGAGTAGTTGGCAGTGGAATTTTCACTTCAGAGCAGGAGTGTAGATGCCCAGCGCGCGAAGGGTGGCCCTGGAATCCTCAAGCGTATGCAGCAATTCATCCATCTTCTGGTTAAAAAGATTCATTGAAAGCGACGTCTTCAATAGTGTTCTGTACCTCCCTGGGGAAACCAGAAGAATAGAGCCAAGACTCCCTACATGACTATGGCCATAGACATGGCCCTGGAGGAGGTATCTGCTGCATCCACTGCCAATTGGAAGGCTGTTCTGGCCACCAGCTTCTCTTCTTCAATATGCCCCAGAAATAAGCCTGGTGTGCTGTGGCAGGCTATCAGTAAATTCCTTGAATTTACTGTGATTCAGGAAGCCATGTTTGGCTAGTAATGCCTAATAATTCACTGTCTTGAATTGCAGGTTAGCAGAAGAAAATACCTTGTCTCTCGAAAGTTCCAGATGTTTGCCCTCTTCATCAGCTGGTGTGGATAGAGGATGTTGTTGTTTGGCGATTTCAGTCTCAGCCTGCACTACAAAGAAGTTTGGAGGAGGGTGAGATAACAGGAACTCAGAACTCTTGGCAGGAATGTAGTAGAACTTTTCAGCCCCTTTAGGGGTAGCTGTGCCACACTGTGCTAGAAGGCTCCAGAATAGCTTTGTTAATCGGTAATGAAATTCTCACCAGTCCCAAAGCGTGGAGGATATATCAAGCAACTTGTGTTGGGGAGGTCTTGAATCTCTCCCAGGGGAATCTGGAGTTCCCCTCTGACAATCCACAATTTTCTAAAGTCATTCGGTGGGAAAGGAGATGCTGTAATCACCGCCTCATCCAGAGATGAAGAGGGAAATCTTGCTAGTTATGGCAGCACTGCTGGTACTGGACTAAAAAAAGAGTTCCTCCTTCACCACCAGACCCAAACACCTGCCAGAAGGATCTCTTAAGAGTGAGGCAAGGAAAGGAGCCCTCACAGCAAGTGTGGGTTTCGAGGGGAGGGTATTGTGACCAGGGTGTCCAATATGGCCAATAGGCTGGATCTGAGGGAGGCTGTCCCTGCAACGAGGGGGGCCAGAAATGTATTTTTTTTAATAAAAGCCAAATTTATCATATAATCACTTGACTCTAGAAATTGGTGTTTTAAGAAAAACATCAAATATCACAAGACTTGAAATAAAATCATGAGAGTTGGCAAAATAGGTCTCATTAAAATTTCTGATTGGCTAACTCCTTTTTTTCATATTAACATCTTCATGTAGTAAACCACTACCACTTAGCCCAAGTAATATTGGTTCAATCCTATGAAGTGCTGAGCACTTCCTGTGGGGTTGACCTTAATTCCTATTAACTTCAATGGGAGTTGAGGGCATTCAGGACTTAACATAATGAAGTCTGCTAAGAGTAGAAAGGGGATAAAAGAACAGGAAGACAGAATTGGGAAAGAAGAGATATAACACATATAACTAAGGAGGAAGGTATGGATTGAGGACAGATGACAAAAGAGAGACGAGGAATGCAAAGAAAGCTATGCAAAAATTGGTGAAAAAAGATATTTGCATGTTATATGTATTACCCCACCCCATGTCTGATTTATTTTTCTATTTAGATTGCAAGTTCTTCAGGGCAGCAATCTATCTTTCTTAGAGAACTTTGGAAAGCTATATAAACAATAAAATAGCAACTAAATTCACATTAACATTAATTATAATAAGTCTATTTTAATATAACTAACTTACAATGCAAAAAGCATTCTAGGTATAATATTTACAAACAATACATGCAAGTGAGAGTAGTTTGTCACACTGCAAATACTCTTTTGTGCTTTAAAATATTTAGGATAACAGCAACTGTTATAAAAAAGTGCCAGTGTCATGAACTAATATTGTTTACATTGTTTTAATTCTCAGCAATTAAAAAAATATGACTAGATCACAGAAAATGTTAATTAATAAGATTCCTTTAGAATAGATTGATAAAGCTTTCATGCAAATGTAGGACAGTAATTCAATGGAATGTTATTTACCTAGCAAAGATCAATTCCACAAAGAATAACAAAGGGGGAATCACTTACTTTAATACCATTTGAAATGAACTGTAGTTAAAGGTATATCCACCAATCACCCACATAAATTTTCCATGTAGAACTGCTTTATGAGAAGCCCGACCTACAGAAGGACTGAATGGCTTTACATTTGGTAGAATCCAGTAAGACTCCGTGGAAGGAACGTTCAAAGAACAATCAGGGCCTGTTTTACAAACAAACATATGTAAGTTGTATAGTCTGTTAGGCAAAGGTATTAAAAGCTCTACACTGAAGAAATTAGAATGGTTTAATTATAGATGTCAAGATTGCTCATTTTGACAGTATGCTGACTTTTATGTTTATCAGAAGCTTGAGGCATAATTTAGATAACAAGGAAAGCCACTGACATTAAAAATGTTATATTTGCTCAAGGAAGAAAAGGTAGATTTCTGCACTCGACACAGAAAAGAATACTGTATGAATCACAAAATGAAAGGAAGACATACCAAATTTTCAGATGCTGTTTAGTCATAAAAGGGTAGCAAAAGATATACTATACATTACCATGGAGAAAAATCATACTGCTATTTGGTCTAACCTGGGTAATTTTATATCAAGGTACATAACACTTCAGTACATTATGTTACAGTATATATTATACTAAAAAAGCAGCAAAGAGTCCTGTGGCACCTTATAGACTAACAGACGTTTTGAAGCATGAGCTTTCATGGGCGAATACCCACTTCGTCGGACATCCAACGAAGTGGGTATTCACCTATGAAAGCTCATGCTCCAAAATGTCTGTTAGTCTATAAGGTGCCACAGGACTCTCTGCTGCTTTTACAGATCCAGACTAACACGGCTACCCCTCTGATATTATACTATGTTACATCTGGGGAAACAAATTTTAGTGTTTGCCAGTGCCATAGTGCACATGTTTCTCAGATATCAGAGGGGTAGCCGTGTTAGTCTGGATCTGTAAAAGCAGCAGAGAATCCTGTGGCACCTTGTTTCTCAGAGGAAATGCAGCACAGAGTGCTTTATGAAAAAAAACCGAGTTGAATATAAAATATTTTACAGATTCTTCTACAGAGCTGCCAAAAGCAACACTCAGAAATCTACTGTTTTAGCAGGAAAAAAACACCTTATTCTAACATTTTGGTAGCTGTTTATTGCAAGAGAAATTTGTTGTTTAATGACAAGTATTTTAAAACCACCCACAGGAAAAGATGTTTATAATCACAGGCATGATTTTTTTTTTTAAGATTTTATGTTCTACAGACAAGAGGAAACTTTAAAATGTTAATGTTTCAAGACTAAATATTTTTAGGGCTTTGCTAGAAAGGTGGCACAGTTTGCACTATTCACCTTATGTCAGTTATTGTCCATACTGAGTGACTGGTTTTTCTTTTTGTTTAGGGAACAATGAATTATTTGGTGATCTTAGATATCTTATTCTGGTTTTGGTATCATCAGTCACGCAATACAACTTTTGTTGTAAAAAGTGATGGCAGATAGATATTCCAGGACAGTTACATTATTAAACCACTTTGATGGTGAAACTGAGGAAAGTGATAAGTCTCTCTAACCTGGACAGTTGGGAGATAAAGCTTTATTCCAAGCCGTGAGAAATTACTGAACCCTAGGGCAAAGGCTGCTAAGAGTGTTTCAGTGTAGTTCTCTCATTTTCTATGGGAGCAGAGTGTTGGCTCACTAAAAATTGGTCTGCATCCAAAGTGACATACAACTGGAGGTTCACCAGTGTGTTAAGACTTAAAGTTAGTTAGAGGGGGTATACAGTTAATTGAGAATTCTAAGAATTAGGTGTCAATTCCTTGAAAAAGACTGCTTAAAGTATTAAACCAGAAAAATATAATGAATGTTAATGTTAGTGTTATTTCAGTTGTCTTCATTTGGTTATGGAACAGGGCCTCAGTTACCCAGAACCTGGACAAAACCCCTGAGAATTCTCGATAAGAGGTCTGGCTAGACCAATGGCTACCTTCTCCAAAGCTGGCTGACACTGCAGGAAATCAGTGCATTAGTTATAAGCAGCATGCTTTGAAGTCAGTATTCAGGGACTGCCCTCCATTATAATATTTCCTGTATCCCTAATAGTTTCAGGTAACAGGGGTTCTATTGATTAAGAAATTAAGTAAAGATCGTTATTGGCACTAGAGAAAAATATCTTCCATCTCCACCTACTTTTAACATCAGAAAACAACTTTGCTTTTAAGAATGCTATCCTTAAACATTTGAATAATACTGATTATAACAATTCTTTGAATTCTTCCTTTTCTTTCACATTAAGATCTTTTGATACTCTAATTTAATGAGCAAGGTGAGTTGTGATAAAAATCTAGAAAAAAGGATTAGTCATTCAATTCTAATTAGAGTTAGGAAACTTATCCAATTACAAATATGAACAATAGTTCAGATAACAAAGACATTGAGCCTGTCATTTTCAATTACTTCTATTAAGCCATGACAAAAAATTCTACATGCTATTGTACAAGCAGAGAAACACACGTCCAAATTTCAGGGCTTTATCTCATGATAAGTTTGGTTTATACAAGCATGCATCCAGGATGGGCTGCTCCCAGGCATTGTGCTGCCTCACTTCTCCTGGCTGGGATTTGGACTCCTTGGCGTGACAGAACCATCCTATCTACCATAATCAAATATACAAAGCTATAAATTTTTGAAAATCTAATATGTATATTAAGGAATTGGCTCATGGGAATGTTAGTTTATATGTAAATATTTGGGTTATTCTTACTCTAGGTGTCAGAAGAAAGCAACCTCTTACTGCACACAATGCAATCAGCATTTTGGCTGAACTTAACTCCACACTTAACACGTGAGGAGCTTTCCCCTTACTTGAACAAGTAATCTCTTTCCTGTACCTAAACATTTACAAATCAAACAGATGATATGCTGTGATTCTGAAAGCCACACAACAACTGTGTGCTGTTTTTCTGCTACAACCCCCATAATGGCTGAATGGATGGTTTTTGGAAAGGTGTTTTAAAAAATTGCTCTCAGGCTGGTGACTGTCAAGTTTCAGCCTGAAGCCAATTTTTCCAGCTAAGTTACAAACTGTGGTTTATAATAGAACTGCTACCCGGTGCCACTATAATCAATAACTATACATATAGATTAAACATACAATGAAAAGAATATGCTTTTATAGCAGAGGAAATAACTCTAGCAAGATTGCAGTGTCTTTTCTGGTCTAGTACCTAAGTGTCAGAATGTCTCAGCCAATAACCTTGTTAGATCTAAATTTGGGGTTCAAGCCTTACATAAAGACTTCATCTTGTACTCACTCCATCATTACAACCTCATCAATAATCTGCTGTGTACATCTTTTTAGTGATAGTAAGCAAAAATCATGTGTTGAAATTCAGTGAGTGTCCAGATACAATGTTAAGACTGAAATAATTCTGTAACAGAATGTTCCCTGATCCAACTTTCTGTCCCAAGGAAATAGACTGGATTCATTCATATCTAAGGCAAGAGGGGATCATCATGATTATCTAGTCTGACCTGTACACACGGGCTAAAGTATAAGTGAGATTTCAATGGCTTATGCCCATTTAACCTCTCTATTATCAATACCCAAATCATGCACTTAGCATCAAAAGTCTATTCTGGGTTTTTTGTTGTGTTGGTGGTGGATTGTTACATTTTATTTTATTGTTTAAGTACTTGCATTTTTTCAGCTGAGTTGTCAAAACAATTCACACAACTAATATCAAAGGAAGAACGTCAATTGGTTTAGGCCCAAATTCATATGGACCATAAAATTATTATAATCTAATGAGAAATGTTCTATAGCAGGGGTCAGCAACCTTTCAAAAGTGGTGTGGCAAGTCTTTAATTATACACTCTAATCTAAGGCTTTGCATGCCAGTAATACATTTTAACGTTTTTTAGAAGGTCTCTCTATAAGTCTATATATTCTATAACCAAACTACTGTTATATGTAAAGTAAACAAGGTTTTCAAAATGTTTCAGAAGCTTTATTTAAAATTAAAGTAAAATGCAGCTCTCATCAGGTTAGTATGATCCTTGCCCTTGCTGAGTTTTCCAATGTCTGGCATGTATGTGGATACTTTAAGCTGCACACAGGCTTCTAAGTGATCAGTTGTTAATCAGCTTGGAGAGGGACAGAGGACAGATTTAATGTGTGAAAATACCTGTTCACACAGGTATGTGGATCCAAATGCTGAAAGCACTGCAAACGCAATTTTCTTCAAACAGTTAAATTTCACTGGCAGGGACGTCCAGCAGGTCAGAATAGAGGCCCCATATCTCTCTTGGTAGCTTCAAGTGCACTCCGCAGAGCCACAAACTTTGATGTCCACAATTCTGAGCTTTTTAACTGAATGGGTTGCATTTCAAAATCTTCAACACCCGTCCACTTAAATACAGACAAATCCAAGTTGCTTTTGTTGAACTTTTCAGGTTTAATTAGAAAAGAAAGCACTGGGCCAAATCGCTGGAAATCTTGAAATCTGTCAGAAAATTCTGATTCCAGTTCTTGCATGTACTTTCCAATCTCATTGACACAGACAGTGCAATGTGTCAATAGCTCTTTTATGAGTTGGAAGTAGCGGAAAGTAGAAGTTTGAATATCCCTGGAAAAAACTGCTAGTTTCACAACAAATGCTTTCCAGACTTCATAAAGATCCAGAACTGTTTGCCCTGCACCCTGGAGACAGAGGCTGAGTTCGTTTAGGTTAGCAGTGATATCAGTTAGAAACATGAGCTTACACAGCCATTTGTCATCATCCAGTTCAGGGTAGTTTTGTTCTTTTTCCGACAAAAAGGCCTTAATTGCATCAAAACAGTTTACAAAGCGCACCAAAACCTTGCCACAACTTAGCCACCGAATGTTGCTGTGAAGTGGGATGTCGTTATAAGCACTGTCCATCTCTTCTAGCAGGGCTTGAAATTGTGAGTCAAAGCAGATCATGCAACAAGGGAATTCACAATTCACACTACTGCATTCATCACATTATTAAGCTCTGAATTAGAAATTTTAGCACACAGGTTTTCTTGATGGATGATACAGTGAAATTTGACTGTCGGACAGCCAATTTGATCTTCAAGTAAGTTTACAAATCCCTTCTGTTTTCCAACCATGGCAGGAGCAACATCTGTTGTTGCACAAAATATTTTTCTGACGTCAAGTCCTCGTTCTTCAAAATGGTTTACAAAACTTTACAGTATATCTTCCCCTTTTGTTGTGCCATACAGGGGATTTAGGCAACAAAATTTCTCTTGGATTTCATTGGAAGCATAATATCTTGCAACAACTGCCAAATGTTATATCCACGCTCTCATCAACTGCAACACTAAACACTGCTGTATCTTTCAATGCAGTCATCTGCTTTTCCTGAATGTTTTCTACTATTTCACTTATGCATCTCTCAACTGTTCTGGCAGGGATGGACAGTTCTTTTATTCTAGATATGGTTTTATCTTTACTTGGCAAATCATTGAACAAAATCTCTGACCTGATGAGAGAAACTTTTATATATTCTCCATCTGTAAACGGCTTTCCATTTTTTGCAATGCACTGTGCAAACTTGTAACTTCCTTCTGTAGCTTGATTTTTACTTACACTTAAGCTTTTAAAAACAGTGCTTTGCTTCTCATGGGCTGCTACTGCCTTTTTGATTGTTTCCGTCTTGTCTGCTTCGTCAAGAAAGGTTCTCTCGTGCTTTGTTTCAAAATGTCGAAGACTTGATGTACGACAAATAACACTTCCATAACAGAAAGCACTAATACTAAAGTGCTTCTTTTCAATAAATCCAAATGCATCTGTCCAAGCAGGCTGAAATGATCAGACATCTAGCTTCGCTTTCTTAGGAGCTGCCATTTTGTCAAATGTTCTCTTCAACTCTCTGTGGGAAAAAAATGGCGATAGAAGGCAGGCACAAGGTGAAATGCAGCGTGGTCTGATATAAGTAATTTTAAGATGAGGGTGCTAAGCTGCACCCCCTCTTGCCTCATATACAACCCTCACTGTCCCAGGCTGGGGACAGTGGGCCAGAGCGGATAGGGTTGCAGAGCACTGATCCAAGGCCAGGAGCAGAGCCCAAAGTGGCCTGCTGGGACTCCAGGCCAGAAAGCAGGCTGAGCAAGGCTGGAGATCCAGACCCCAGCTGGCAGGAGGTCAGCGGCTGGAACTCCAGATCGGCAGCTGAGGTGAGTGGAGCTGGTGGCTGGTGTGACTGAGCAGGGCCAGAGGACTGGACCATGTCTAGCAGGGGGCCTGTGCTGGAACTCTAACAAGAAGCAAAGTGCGTGGGGCTGCAGCGGGGACCCCGGCTGGCAAGGGACCAGCAGACGGAACCCCAGAGCAGCGGCTGAGTGGCTCAGCCCGCCCCCGCTCTGGGGTTTCAGCCCCTGGCTCCTGCCAGCCGGGGTCTCAGCCCACTGCCAGCCTGGGGTTCCTTCACCCAGACTAGTAGCGGGCACTGAGTGGGACTAGCGGCTGGACCCCGGCTCGAAAGAGGCCAGCAGCGGGAATCCCAGAGCAGCAGCTGAGTGGCTCAGCCTGCCCCTGCTCTGGGGTTTCAGCCGCCAGCTCCTGCCAGCCAGGGTCTCAGCCCACTGCCAGCCTGGGGTTCCTTCAAAGGCCGTAGGTTGCTGACCCCTGTTCTATAGGGTCTAAGCATGAATTTTAAATGTATACTTGAAATCCATAACTGGTTTGCTAAAACATTTTAAAAAGCAAAGCAGTTTTGCTGGGATCACAAGAACATGACATATGTGAACTCCACTATCTACTGTAATACTGTTCCCAGAACCATTAATTCCTGCTGATATCACCAGAGATGATGTTTCTCAGACAAAGGAATAAACAAAGATAAAAAGAGTGGTGCCGCACTAAAAACACAATGAAGTAAATGTTTGCCAAGTGGGGAAGGATATATTGACAAGGAGAAAAAAAGGTTATTTCAGTCCCTAACATGTAGTACAAACACCACACACAAATACATATATACACACACATACATACACCCCTTGCCAAAGAAGGCAGGACAAGAGGCAATGGGTTCAAACTACAGCATAGCAGATTTAGATTCAAACTCAGAAAAAACTTCCTAACAGTAAGAACAATAGGACAATGGAACAGACTGCCTAGGAAGGTTGTGGAGGCTCCTTCACTAGAGGTTTTCAAGAGGAGGATGGATAGCCCTCTGTCTTGGATGATTTAGAAATAACAAATCCTGTATCTTGTCAGGGGGTAGACTAGATAACCCTTGCAGTCCCTCCCAACCCTATGAGTCTATGATTTCATGAAAAATAAAAGACTGCCCAATCCACAGACATTCCCAACCCTCTGTCTCTCCCACAGCCTTCTTACAGCCCTTCTCTTTAACACATGCCACAGAAGAAAGAAAAAGGAAACTGGAGTGAACTCATTGTGTACTGGGAACGAGGTGATGCCTCTGCAGCCCATCAATCTAACTTCAACTCTGCCCAAAATTAATATGAACTTTTCCCCTTAAAATAACCTCCTTGATATTTTATAGGAGATAATTATGAGCAAGGTGTATTTGATCTATATATATTATATTATCCTCTATGGAAAAACTGAGAAAGTGTATAGGTTATTGAAAGACTCATTAGGATTAGAAACTCACACACAATTGCCAGGAAAACATCATCTGTATGTTGTCCTCAGCTGCACATAAATTGTCAACTTTACTTCCTAAATAACAAAAGGATCATGATTGCTTGTACACAAATTACACTCTATTTCTTAAATGCTGTACAAGCTCAATTACTATCTTTCTTTTTATTTTGTGGCCAGAAAAGATTAATGGCATTGGCATAGGTTCTAATGAAAATGCGAACAATTCTAATAAATTATATTTTATGCATTAGTACACATACTCTAATACCTCATCTGGACTCTGTTTCAGCAAAGCACTTCAGAATATTCTTAACTTTAAAACAGAAATTAATGGGACTACTCAGGTGCTTAAAGTTAAACCAATTTTTAAGTGCTTAATTGATTAGAGAAGGCCCTCCATGTTTAAAGTTCAGCACGTATTAAGTGATTTGCTGTGTCAAGGCCCAGAATCAGACAACTAAAGGACATTTACATCGTTTATTAGTTTTACTACTGTGGCTCAGAAATATAGTGGTAAACAGTGACACCAAGTGGCAAACATAGACAAAAAATACAAAAACCAGTAATAGTGAAAATTAGTAGTTAACATATACCTCTGCCTCGATATAACACTGTCCTTGGGAGCCAAAAAATCTTACTGCGTTATAGGTGAAACCATGTTATATTGAACTTGCTTTGATCCATCAGTGTGCACAACCCCCCTCCTTCCCCAGAGGACAGCTTTACCGCGTTATATCCAAATTCGTGTTATATCGGGTGGCGTTCTATCGAGGTAGCGGTGTATTTAAGAAAACGAATGATGCACTAGTTATTCTGAACCAGACTTCAATTTGTAAAGACAGATTATAAAAAAAAATTAAATTCAATTAATATGTTCAGTACATAAATCTCACTGTACATAACAGTAAAATGATTATGTGAGAAAATGGTTTTTAAAAGAACAAATATGAAGTTCAACACTCAAAGCTTAAAAGTACATGAACCCTACAATATCATTCCCATGATCAACAATTAAAAAAAATCTCATGCATAATAACTTTCTTACAACTATTACATTTTACTAATCTAAATCTAAAGCCATGAATACAACTTAGGTATCAGACTGTATATTTGAGGAATTTATAACTAAACAAACACCATCAAAGAGATACAATTACATGTATTTTATTGTAAAATCACTTAAAGAGCAGATGCTTTTGCATGGTAGAATAGTTTGTCCTATTTCCTTACCCAGACTTAGTAATATGGGTCATAAAGGTAATGCTGACAAATGCCACATATGGGTCTTGTTTTCCCAAGTAAATACAAATACTATAAACTACCAACACTGTTGGAAAGAAAATATATCTGCACTATGGAAACGTCAAAAAAACACAATATATGTATTTTGTCTGCAACATCGCATGGTAGCTGTAAAAAGTTAAGAAATACCCACTTATTACTTTATGTGTGACATTTTTTTCTGTTTTTTTTTTTTTAATTGGATGTTCCTCCTATCCTTATAATGGATCACTCAATCTGTGGGAAAGAAGGAGATTTTTACCTTCTAAGACTGAATTGCAAATCAATTACATTACACTCAAAGCAGAAAAAAATTCTATATGTTTAAAATAGTAATTTACTCAAATATACAACATTCAAGAAAGAATCAAATTTCTATTTATTGAAGAGTTTAATGAACTGCCAAAGTTGCAATCTGCTTCTGTAGTTCAAGTCCTCAAATCAATTTCCACCTAATGAGAAAACAGATTCTATAGTCTTGGACCTTAATCTGTTCCTTAGGAACTACTAGGAAAATAAAAATATTGACTTGTTCAATGTAGGCTTCTGAGATCTGTTGTTCATATGAACAGTAGGAATAAATTTAGTTAACCCTACTATCTCAACAAAGGTTTTGTAGTTATTAGCTGCTTCTTGTTTTTCATATCATCTTACTGGAGTCAAAATACACAATTTTTATATAGCGTATTTTGACAACACTATTTATAAACTATAAATAAGGTTTTTTTAAATTCTCAAATACATCCCCAAATTATTTCATTCTCAAAATGTGTACAACAAAAAAATATTCTGTATCACAATGAACTGGAGACATTTTAAAATATCCTTTCAGGTACACAGTGTCTCTCTGGAAATCTAGAAAGACAAAAAATTCTCTAGCCCACAAAAGTTATAGAAATTCCTTTATATTTTCCAGTTTATTTATATAGGGTCTGGACTAGTGTCTCAAGGCCCATTAGCATGAAGGTCCATCAAGAATCTGGAAACTCTTTCATCCAAGTTGCCTTGACAGGATTCTGGTAAGGATGTTTTTTAAAAATTATTTTGCTTTAGGCTCCCTCAAGCCGCCTTTTACCATCCTCTCCATTATGTGACAACTCTTTAAAGCAAGTCATATGCATGTGGCATTATTTGTGACAGGTATAATAAACCATTTACTTGGGAACAAAGCAACCATCCTCAAACTAGATTTTCAATAAGAACGCTTCTAATCCATATCAATTAACAAGGAATCTTTGCCAATTACTTTTTTTTTTTTTTTTTTTTTTTTTTACAGGGGGAAGCGGAGTGTGTGATTGAGAAATTGTTTGGTTGCTATTTAACCCCAAGCAAGCTTGAACATAAATATTTTCCTGCATCATGATCCGAAAACCAGAAGACAATTTACACCACAGTTGGATTGCCATTTTGGTCCTGCTGGACTTCTCAGTGGTTTTAAGGTATCTCAGAGTGTTTTGGGGAACATGGGGTACCGTACCATCAGCACTCTGATAATATGCAACTTGCTCACCTCACAGACCATGTAAATTCTGTCTCTATTTTGTAAGAATGCTCGTCAATATTGTCAGCTGTGTATACCAGAGCTACCTCATCCCCAATCACAGGCAAACAGGTTTGCTGATGTATACACGTTATGACAGGATGCTCTCTTTTCCTCTAGGTGAAGATCCTTGGTATAATTTCTATAGAAAGAATGTGTTACACATAGTTTGAAAGTGTTTTTCCAGCTGTGCTATTTGTGCAGAAAGCTGCTTTACTTACCCAGTCACAACCTTTCAACTGCAACACATGCACTGGTAACCACAGAGCTCTATTACTGTAATTCTCCCGTAACAGGGCTTCCAGCAGTGCCTGTCACTTTCAGCTTGTTCAGAATACAGTGGTGCATTTGCCCACCCTGCATTCTTGACACTGGATGTTTATAAAATGGCAGATTTAATTTAAGCAGACTCTGTTCCTTTTTAAAATGGTAACAGTTAAGAAATTTCCTTCTTGTGTGTTAATCCAATAGCATCTGGGCAGTCATAACCCTTTCTAGGTCATCACATCTTAAATTGGCAGGAAGTCAAGCTTTCGTGGTGATGAGTCTACCATGTGGGACTTGCTAAGCAACTCTCTCATTCATTTCTAGATGGAACCATAGTGTTGGAGCCTTATGTATTACTCTCCATTTTTTCATATGGCTGCAGCCTCTATTTTTCCTGTATATGCAAAATTCACAGGACATTTTAAAAAAATATTGTTTTAATATAAAGTATAGGGCTGTCTATTAATCGCAGTTAACTCATGCGATTAACTCAAAAAAATTAATCGCGATTAATCGCACTTAGGACAATAGAATACCAATTAAAATTTATTAAATTTTTGAATGTTTTTCTACCTTTTCAATATTGATTTCAATTACAACATAGAATACAAAGTGCAGTGTTCACTTTATATTTTTTATATTATAAATATATGCACTGTAAAAATGATAAACAAAAGAAATTGTATTTTTCAATTCACCTCATATAAGTACTGAAGTGTAGTGTAATCTCTTTATCATGAATGTAACTTACAAATGCACGTTTTTTTTGTTACAGAACTGCACTCAAAAACAAAACAGTGTAAAACTTCACAGCCTAAAAGTCCACTCAGTCCTACTTCTTATTCTGCCAATTGCTAAGACAAGTTTGTTTACATTGATAGAAGATACTTCTGCCTACTTATTATTTACCTCACTTGAAAGCAACAACAGGCATTCACATGGCACTTTTGCAGCAGGCATTGCAAGGTATTTACATGCGAGATATGTTAAACATTCGCATGCCCCTCCATGCTTCGTCCATCATTCCAGAGGACATGCTTCCATGCTGATGAAGCTTGTTAAAAAAAATAATTTGTCAATTAAATTTGTGACTGTACTACTTGGGGGGGGGGGAACTGAATGTCTCCTGCTCTGTTTTACCCGCATTCTGCATATATTTCATGTTATAGCAGTCTCAGATGATGACCCACCACATGTTCGTTTTAAGAACACTTTCACAACAGATTTGAGAAAACGCAAATAAGGTACCAATGTGAGATTTCTAAAAATAGCTACAGCACTCGACCCAAGGTTTAAGAATCTGAAGTGCCTTCAAAATCTGAGAGGGACGAAGTGTGGAACATCCTTTTAAAAATCTTAAAAGAGCAAAAGCAGCAAAGAGTCCCGTGGCACCTTACAGTCTAACAGACATATTGGAGCATGAGATTTCGTGGGTGAATACCCACTTCGTCGGATGCATTCGACGAAGTGGATATTCACCCACGAAAGCTCATGCTCCAATATGTCTGTTAGTCTGTAAGGTGCCACGGGACTCTTTGCGGCTTTTACAGATCCAGACTAACAAAGCTACCCCTCTGATACTTAAAAGAGCAACACTCTGTTGCAGAAACTACAGAATCCAAACCACCAAAAAAGAAAATCAACCTTCTGCTGGTGGCATCTGACTCAGATGATGAAAATGAACACGTGTCAGTCCACACTGCTTTGGATAGTTATCAGCATGGAAGCATATCCTCTGGAATGGTGGCTGAAGCATAAAGGGACAAATACATCTCTAGCGCATCTGGCACATAAATATCTTGCAACTCCAGCTACAACACTGCCATGCAAACGCCTGTTCTCACTTTCAGGTGAGATTGTAAACAGGAAGCAGGCAGCATTATCTCCTGAAAATTGTAACCAACCTTGTTTGTCTGAGTGACTGGCTGACCAAGAAGTAGGACTGAGTCGACTTGTAGGCTCTAAAGTTTTACATTGGTTTTATTTTTGAATGCAGTTATTTTTATAAATAATTCTATATTTGTAAGTTCACTTTTCATGATAAAGAGATTGCACTATAGTACTTGTATGATGTGCTTTGAAAAATACAATTTCTTTTATCATTTTTACAGTGCATATATTTGTAATAAAAAATAAATATAAAGTGAGCACTATACACTTTGAACTGCAAAAGGATGCTATAGTTTCACGTGTGACCAGTTATCCTCATATTTTCTCCAAGCATTTCTATTAGAATCATTTTTTCCATTAATGCAGTAGTAAAGAGCTCACTATGCCCCTGTTAGTAGTAAAGAGCTCACTATGCCCCTGTTACATTGTTGCATATTATCATGGGATGCTCTGCTTACCGCTGGGTGGCACCCCTTCTGGCAATTTTGAGGATTAGCAACATCCGGTTCAGCACCCCACCTCTTCTCTTGCACCATTGCAGCTCTTCTTCTGCTCACAGTCAAGGTACAGCTGCTCCATGACTCTGCCCTCTGGCCAAGTCATGTGATTTCCCTTCCGAGGGGGGAGCGTGGGTCTTTCAAAGTCTCTCTGCACCAGCAGTGTCAGGAAGTCCTCTAACTATGTGACTCAAGCAGTCTTCCCATTTACTGCCCCTAGCAATACCACTCTGCAGTGAATGGTAAGGGAACCCAGGCCTGCCCTCTACTGAGGGTTCCAGTCCAGGGCCCTATAGCATGCAACTAAGGTCTAGGATTTCACCAATCCTAGTGTTGTCTACTTCCGAATATGCTTCTTTAAGCTTCTGCTTCATCAGCCTTTGTAGTCAGATCCCTCTCTATTAGGCAAACTCTTTCTCAAGGGCTCCTATCCCCCCTCCTTCTTCCTTACCTCAGAGAGAGAGAGAGAGAGAGACTGCAGGCTTCCTCCCTGCAGTCTGAGTGTTGCCAGCGTCCTGGCTTTATAGAAGCCCTGGCTATTCCCTCATGGGTTAGCTTCCCTCTAACTAGCAACCTCCCCTAACCTAAATCTCCCTCATTTGCAGCATAATTGGCTCACTGAGACCAGCTGGCCTAATTCCACTCTCTCAGGGCCAGTGTAGGGAGCACATCCCATCACACACTCTATCAACGCAGAGAAGGGAAAATCAGACTTCTTAAAGTAAGTGTTGCCTATTTCCATGGCATTCACGCCATATCTTTTAATTCTACATACATTCTTTCCAGTATCTTTTATCTGCTTCTTTAATTTCATAGATTCCAAGGCCAGAAGGGACAATCAAGAGTTCTGTACTGTGTGGTATAGCAAACTGTGCGCATGCAAAAAAAATCACATGAAAGAAGGCACTTAGCCAAGCTACCTTGTCCAGTGACATTGTATGGTAGCTGTAATATTGCTGGGGTGACCAGCAAGTCAACAGCCGACTTTTTCGGGTATAAAACAAACTTAGAATAGCTTAATGCAGTACCTGCCTCTACTGATTGCTTTTGGAAGGAGAGTGGAGGTAAACCTACAAGTTGCTTTGCTTTTTAAAAATAGTTAATTTGCCACCTTCTATGTATTATTTGTATCAAGTCAGTTTTCTTCTGAACTTGTTTAATTTTTTACAAATAAACTGGAATTTCCCATCTTTTCCAGGGACTACTTAGTTAAATGGAAAGGAAGATCTTGTACCCTTCAGAATGTTTCTGGAACTGACACTGCAATTCTCTGTAAATCTTTTGGGCAATTTTCATAGACTGAACACTGGGGGGGGAGGGATAGCTCAGTGGTTTGAGTATTGCCCTGCTAAATCCAGGGTTGTAAGTTCAATCCTCAAGGGGGCCATTTAGGAATCTGGGGCAAAATCAGTACTTGGTCCTGCTAGTGAAAGCAGGGGCTGGACTCAATGACCCTTCCCTTACAATTCTATGAGATAGGTGTATGTCCATATATTATAAATCATTTTGGGGGGAGGGGCAGCTCAGTGGTTTGAGCATTGGCCTACTAAACCCAGGGTTGTAAATTCAATCCTTGAGGGGCCCATTTAGGGATCTGGGGCAAAAATCGGTCTGGGGATTAGCCCTGCTTTGAGCAGGGGGTTGGACTAGATGATCTCCTGAGGTCACTTCCAACTCTGACATTCTAAGATTGAGTGAAGGAAATCCATTAAAACAATGTAAAGAATGTCAAATTTTTAATCATGATTTTGCATGTGAAAACTGTTAGTATATACAGTGTTCCATTAGTAAATACACTACAGGAATTATCTACTAGGCAAAATGGAGCAGGGGGTGTTAAAAGGTTCTTCCATTTTTATTTTAATCAAACTTTTTTTTGCTCTCTCTCTCCTTTTAAATAAATTACAAGTATGAGAGTACAGTCCAAAGATAAAATGTTTTGACAAAGTAGGGACATTTTTGTTTGGCATAAAAACAATGAGAGAATCTTGAGATCATCTTTTTTTCCTTATTAGTATAACTTGACATATTTAGGATCATTTTACCTGAATATTTGACCTCAAGGTTAGTATAGAATATGGTTCCACAAAGAAAAAAAATTAATTTCCATCATATGAATACAACCATATCACCATATGGTTCTACATCAGCGGTTGGCAGTATGCAGTCCACAGGCCGTATGCGGCCCATCAGAGTAATCTGATTGCAGGCCATGAGTCATTTTGCTGACATTGACCATCCGCAGATACCACCCCTGCAGCTCTCATCCCTTTGCCGGTAGGCACTGCTTCCCACAGCTCCCATTGGCCAGGAACAGAGAACTACAGCCACTGGGAGCTGCGGGGGGCAATGCCTGTGGACAGTCAACCTCAATAAAATGTCTCGCGGCCCGCAATCAGATTACCCTGTTGGGCTGCAGGTTGCCCACCACTGTTGTATGTCGTACTGGAGAAATAGTTCTATAGAAATCAGATAATATTTTACTTGGATACTGTTAGGATCTTTATCTGAACAGGGAATATAAAAATAATTGCCATATTGAGAAAACGTTTATAAAATTGTTGCAAATACTAGAAACAAAGGATAGCAATGGTAAAGTTCATTTTTAATGTATTAGTATTTTCTTACAGTTTCAGTGCATAAGTATGTCTGTGGCATCTGGACAACTCTAAATGTAGTAATGAAAAGTAATCTGATCTGATTAGCTAATTAAATATAGTTCAAACAGTCATTAGACCATTTACTGCTAGTGAGTTTCTTAATTATGTTTCTCAAATTTTATTAGGTTTTCCAATAATAAAATGTATCAAGTACAATACAGTTCTTTAGCCACTGGGGATATCTTTCATAAGAGCATCCTATTAAGTGATCTTTTTAAAAATCTGAATGCCTTAAAGTGATTCCAATAATGTAATAGCCAATACTGTTGCCTCAGCCAGATTCTCTCAGTTCTTCAGTTACTGTGCTAGGTACAGGAAAGGACAGGGAGTAGGTGGTTTTAAGACAGATTTGTGCCTCCCTAATTCTAGGCCCAGTCCCCAGTGCAATTTAAGAGTAAAGACAGATCTGTTCAAAATGGCTTTAACTTGTAACAGCCTTCTATGAGCTGTAGTGCCAGCACAGGCTAGCTGAAGTGAAGCGTGCTCCAGTCTAACACCATCTTTCCCTTGGCAATCCCAATTAGGTATAATTATAGGTTAGAATTAGAATACCTACAACAAGGATCAGGAAGGAAACAGCACAAACCCATTACATTTTCTCTAGAACGACAATGGAACTTCATTATAATGGGTTTTCTTCCGTGATCTTTCAGTCTCCCTTTACACTGGCTGCTGTAAGGGAGTACTGGGTTTTCTGTCTTTTGTGTTATTAATACAAACTATCTCTACTACAGTAAAGAAAATACATATCTTCCATTAAAAATAAATAGATGTCAAACAATTTAAATAGAGTTTTCAGACCATGAACATTTAATTCAACTGTCAGGGCACAATTCTATAATTTTATGAGCAGCAGCTGATTTGAAAAACATTTACACCATTAGTTCCTTGTTCAGCAAAATGCATGGCTTCCAATCTCATATAAAACCAAATTAAGGAAAATAGCTTTTCTGATCAGACCCATGATTAGAAGAGGTTTTAAAAACAATTACTGTATTCTGTTCCAATGAATACTCTCTTCTCTTTCCTCATAGCCCTTATCTTTACTATGCTAATACCTAATATATCACCTCTTACATAGCACCTTTCATCAGTAGATCTCAACATGTGTCAAAACCTTTAATGTGTTTATCCTCACAACATGATGTAGGGAGGTATTATCAATGTACATGAAAGATCCTTCTTCCACAGTATCCACAAGATGTCACCATTGTCAAAAAAAAATACCATATACAGTATAACATTGCATGTTCTTTTTGTCTGAACCAGAGAAAGATTTTTGTAATAAATTGACAACTTGATCCAGATAATATAGTCCAACAGAATAACTCCCATGTGCATATGGATTGAACAAACTAAACAAAACAGGATGTGCAAGCAAGAGATAACGGGAAGTTATTTCTAAGAAGGATAGAATGTATGGATTTACAATGGATAAAGCAATACCTTTACAGGTTTTCAGGAAATTACCAAATATTTAAAGTACTTGGTAAAGCAGCAGAAATGGTAAGGCATCAGACAGCTTTTACAGATGCCAACTTAGTTAGAAGGTACTGAAAAAGTTTATGAATTGTAGAAAAGAGCATTTAGAAGTAAGAAATGATTAAACAAAATATAGTGTGAAGGAAAGACTCGACACCAATTTGCAGGATAAACGAGGAGGTGAAAAAGCTGCTTTTCTGAGTTCACCTGCCTCTTTTATTATCTAGATTACACATGCGCAATTGCATAGCACAAATCAACATTTCTTACAAAAATCTCCCATCACGAGCTCAACAGCATAGCAAACTGCAAAAACACCCCCAGCTGCAAACACAGCAGTCTGGGAAAAAGCAAAGGGGGGAAGTTACAAAACACCGCCAGATGCAGACGGGGCCGTCCGTGTGAAAGTACAGGGGAGGATGGAGGAAGGCCAAGTTCCTGAGATAAGAAACAGGGTGTGCCCAGTTTGCAGACAAGAACAAAATGCCTCAATAATAAGGTATCCAGGCCTGTGGGCCCGGGGTCATTCCTACAATAGTGCTTTCAAATATCACCAGGTTGAAGGAATGGCAGAAAGAATTGTGAAGAGCATTAAAGAAAACCCACTCATCATCCACATTAGAACATTGGGAACATACAGAACAAAGAGAAAAATTCATCAAAGACCTCAAGGACTTTGAGAAAAAAATAATCACTGAACAAATTATTGTCTGTTAGCCTACCTACTGCAAGAATGAATGGTTTAGCGAGATGTCTGCTAGATGAAGAGAATATGCTAAGAAAATGGAGTTAGGATTTTAGATTTATGGCTTCCTTCTGCTGGAAAAGGGGCCACACAGCAAAGTCAGTCTTCTCTTAAAGTGTGGATCTACCCAGAAAATTGATTTTGCTGAACTGGCAATTTTCAGTTTCATGTTCATTGTCTGTCAGTGATTCAGTATCACATATACTAAGTGCACAAGTAAACTAGTGATTTCCTATCTCCCAGTTCTACAATTTCACTTGGACTACATAAGAATGAACCTGGGTGCTTCCTTTCTTATGCATCATTATCAATAATAAAGGTTCTACAGGCCTCAGTAACATCTGTGCCAATCAACTCTGTCCTCAGAGCATGCCCTGAATGATCCCAGTGTAACTCTATTGCCTTAAATAGATTTACAAGGCAGTATTGATTGACATTTACAAAACAGTATTGTACATTATTCACAAAAAGAATTTAACACATCTCATTCTCTCTTTGGTGTACTGGCTGAGTGCTAACAGGAGTAAAAATTAGTAAATTATTTGTGTCACTCAAGTAACAAACAGTGACCACCAATATATGCAGGAACAGATCTGTTATATGGAGTAATTTTAACCATACCTTTTCAAGAGAAAAAACAGAAATTTAAACAAGAAAGAAGCTAATCCTGCTAGGATTGTTAAGAGGCCTTTAGACTAAAGGTAAAATTTTCAAAACTATCTAGATGACTTAGGAGCCTATATCCCATTTTCATAAGTGAATTACGTACTTGAAATATAAAACACCGACTTTGAATGGGAAAAGAATAATTAAGAAAGGAAAACAACATAGGATCCATAAGGAATAAAAAAAAATATGAAAAAAAGAGATATTAAGCATCTTTAAAGACAGCTATCGCCTTAGCCTAAGCCTAATAGGCTAAGCCTATCTCCTTAGCCTAATATATTCAAAAATTTGGAGGGACTCATTATTATTTATACTTAAGTAACCTGTCTGCTCAGATAGGCACTCTTTCCCGCTCTGGTGGTGACTAGGCCAGCTAGAGATTGATGAGCCTGTTATAGTCTTAGCTAAGAGACATGTCTTTATTTCAGCTCATGTAGTAGAGGTCTGTGCATTTGGCTCTAGAGATCATAGGTTTGATCCCTCTTGATGACATCCAAGGTGATCGGCGTTACACTCATTAGTACAAAGAGGAGAATGCTGCTTCATGCAGAAGGTTAAACTAGATGACCCAAAAGGTCTTTTCAGTTCCACCATTTTGATTTTACAATAGACTCACTCATAAGTCAAATAGTAAACTTCAGTTAAAATTACCTGCCTTTGATTTCACTAAAATAAACCTGGTTCCCAAAGTACATTTAGATCCAGATACAATTCTTGAGCTTATTTGGAAAGTATATTTTTTAAATGAACTGTTTATATTTATGTTTTAAAGATTTATATTTGCATAGCAGATAAGATACGTAAATGAGGGCTCTTCTTTCATATAGATTTGATTCTAAGACATAAATATATATATAAATAACTTACCTTGCCAGCTGTCATTGCACACACACAGCTTCTCGCCTGTCAGATCACAGTAGCCATGATCTGGGCTCCCACAGTTAGCTTTACAGTATGGAATATCACAGGCTTCGCCTTTCCAATATTTGTCACACTCACAGTACACTTGGCTTGGAATGGAAACACTAGTTGTACACTTCCCATGCCCAGAGCAATTGTTAGGACAGGAATTAATGCTGTAAAAATAAATATATAAAATAAGGCAACAAAGAAACGAGAGAGCTGGGTAGAGCTTTTCATACGACACATTACAATAATAATTTGCATTTGCAGTATACAGCTCCTTTTATTTGAAAATCTCCAATCACTGATACAAATGTAGCAAATATAATCACCATTTTACAGACAGGAGATCTGAGATGCACCAAGGTTAAATTACTCACTCGGCTTACAAAGAGTAACAGAATCAGAACTGAGGTCTCCTTGTGCTGCACTATGCAGGACTGGCTTTGCACCAAGAACTGAATCTAAACTTCACAATCAAAGATCCATGAAGAAGGAAAAACACAAAGACTAAAATTCTTTAGACATTGTTTAACCAGTTATTTATATTCTAAATAAAATCGATGTTACCTTTTAATAACCAGTGGAGGGTAAGAGAAGTTGTTTTATACGGGGCCAGCTCCAGCTTTTTTGCCACCCCAAGCAGTGAAGGGGAAAAAAAAGAAAAAAAAGATAAAGCTGCGATCAGTGGCACTTCGGCAGCAGCTCTACCATGCCGCTTCGTGTTTTGGCAGCAATTCGGAAGCCGGTCCTTCCGGACGGAGTGAGAGACCCGCCGCCGAATTACCGCTGAAGACCCGGACGTGCCGCCCCTTTACATTGGCCGCACCAAGCACCTGCTTCCTGCGCTTGTGCCTGGAGCCAGCCCTGGTTTTATATTATCCTTCCAATAAAGTTAACCCTGTGGTGTGTGGAAGCCTCTGTTTCTGTAATTTGTTTTGTGCTTCAACTCAATTTTGGATCTTCCCTATATTTATTTTGTTAACAGTATAAAGTGTTTCCATCACGTCTGCCAGGATGGCTTTTTCATATGCTTTAATATAGTTTCTTATTTTTGTTCTCAGACCCGTAAAGCCATGATACAAAGCCCCTGTTATAAAATATTTATAATTAAATGCGCCTGTGCTGAGCACCAAATTAAAGTAAAATAGCTTTCCTCCCGCCCTCCCATCCTTCCAAAATTAAGGGTTTTAAAGTTTAATTAGTGCTAGTGAAAAGGGCCAGATTGACAGCACTGATATGGCATTCACAAGGAAGAAAAATATCTGGAACAGAAGGTGCCTTTCATCTCCTTGCTGCTGTGGTGACTGTGAAAGCAGTAAGTCCTGCTCATTATGTACTGCCAGGCCCAATACAGTGACTAAATAACCAGGCTGCTTCCTTTATCTTCTTTAGATGGTTCAGTACCAACAATGTTACGTTATTTCTCTATTCTCCCACTCGAGGAAGATTACCTGGAAGGCACAAACAAGCACATAGTGCGGGGTAGCCTATCATCATGTCTAGAACTTTAGAGCTCATAGGAGAGTGATGGCAAACAGCAAAATTAAGTTGTTTAACAAAAAAAAAAATTTTAATGCAGAAACAGAGCAAAGGGCAGAGGAAGGATCCATCTGAAGGTGGGAAATGAGAGGACTATCTGTCCAAGTCCCTGAAGAAGAGCTTATCGAAGCAGTGCAGGAGGAAAGAGACAAAGCAGCAGAAGTTCTGGTAAACTTGAAATACATATAAGACTGAATTTACTCCTAAATAACAAGTAGTGAAGAAATAGAAAGAATAGTAATCATATCTTCTCCATAAGCATAGCAATGAAAGCTGGCTAGTGAAAAGCTTATGTCTGAGACTTCTTTACTATAAAATCAGTAACAGGAGGGCAGAGGAAATAGGGATTCATTAATTAGTATCCCTTTCCATATACACTGAAGGACAGATGGCAACTTTTCAGTTATTTATGACTCTTCCAATATAATAATTTAATAGCATGTATTGGCGTTTTTGAGATATAAAAGAATACTGAACACACTGTAGTTAAGAATGCCATGTCATATTGCCATTGACTTCCAAGATAAGCAGACAGGGTCACAGAACTTTGGGAACAACTGGGGAAAATAATTACAACAACAATAAATTGTTTAGATGGCTATATTTTCTTGCTGTCACCTGAAAGCACTAAGTAGTTTATTCTGTGTGACAAAACTGCAATCACACATGCCAAAAAAGGAAGAATATCTTTCAAGACCTTTATATTATAGTCTAACTGCATATACAAAATCACATGGCCAAAGGATTCTCAAACACTGGATAACTCCCTCATGTAATAAAAGCAACATAAGGAAAACTACTATACATTACAGAAGAACATAAGAATGCACGAATGGCCGTACTGGGTCATACCAATGGTCCATCTAGCCCAGTATCCTGTCTTCCAACATTTTCAATGCCAGGTGCTTCAGAGAGAATGAACAGAACAGGTGATCCTTCCCCTGTTGCTCATTCCCAGCTTCTGGCAAACAGAGGCTAAGGACATTTCAGAGCTAGTTTTGCATCCCTGTCCATCCTGGCTAATAGCCATTGATGGACCTATCCTCCGTGAGAATCTGAACCATCTCCTTGTAGATAATTCAATGGAGACCTTTGCTCAATGTGTAGCTGGGATCAAAAAAGCAAACAAGATGATAGGATGTATAAAGAACAGAATAAAGTGCAACACAGACAATATTGTAGTGCCAATATATAAGTTAATTGTGAGGCCTCTTCTAAAATATTGTGTGCAGCACTAATCCCACCATCTCAAGAAGCATATGGAAGAATTAGACAGGGTTTAGTGAAGGTCAACAACAATGATCAAGGGTATGGAAAAACTCTCATATGAAGAGAGTTTGAAAAGAGTGGGATTATTCAATTTATAAAGGAGATGAATAAGAGAGAACATGATAAAAATTTGTAAAATAATTAAAGCTATACTGAGGATCAATCAGGAGTGTCAATTCTCCTTGCTTCATTAAACAAAAACAGGGCATTCAATAATATTAAAAATTAGCAAATTAAAAACTGATGAACGGAAATACTCTTTCACGCAACACACAATTACAGTGTGGAACTCATTGCCACAGAAATTGTTAAGGCAAAGAATTTAAGATTTAAAAAAAGGGATTGAAACATTAGATGACCAGAATATCTAGTTATTATCATTAACAACAACATTCTGGAAGGGGTATTAAATGTTCTGGTTCAAGGCTTAAACTAACCTCTAACTATTAGGATCAGGATGACCTAATATAGAAGGAAGATTATCCCACAAATACCTATTGTGAGGTTCTTGCACCTGTACCGGCCACTATCAGAGTCTGGGTATTTGACTCAAAGGACCTCAGATCTGCAAAGTTGGGGCTTAGAGGACAGGAATCATTGGATAGAAAAAACAGGAAATATTGAGAGAGTAGAAAAGTGGTACTTTCGCCTCATATGGTATTGGTGAGACTATTACTGGAACAAGGGTTTGGGACATTCTATGCTGAAATATGTTTCACCTTGTTTTACTGCTTTTAAAAACTTCTATCATTCACTCTCAACCCATAAAAACCTTTTGGACATCCTGGAATGAAAGACTTATCCATGTGAATAATTTCCTGACATCATTAATACCTTTAACCCAATCAAAAGACAAATATAGTCTACAAGTATGTAATTCTCCTGAAGAACGCAATAGCCCTAATTCATAAAATAACTTAATTATTTTAAAAAACAAATACTTACGAGTAAAATATGTTAAATCCAGTTAGGTTATAAGCAGCATCACTAAAAAAGTGTAGCAACACATAGCCAGATGTAGTAACTACTTCAGGAACAGTTTCATTTCCCCGCACCTCAGGGACTATTAGACCACTGGAAAAGAGAGATTAAATGAAGGATTCTTACTAATGGTAATAATAAAATAAAAATTATGATTCAACCATTAATCATATATCCAACATAATTTGGAAATCTTATGGAGCCTATTTAAATTATATTGAATAAAGCAGGGCTTAAACCTATGAACACTTCTACACCTTGAGAGAGACAGTTTCCCAATTGTTTTTTGCAACAAAACAAAATTCCACATAAGTTTGCTATCTATGCACATGCAATGCCATTAAAATGCTGGAAGCTAACTATTAAAGACCACTTTGGGAAAGATTTTTTCAATGATACAAATGGCATTTAGATGCTCCACTCTCACTGACTTTGACACATCTGGGCACCTAAAAGACATTTGTGCCTTTGAAAATCTCCCCCTTTGTTACTAATTAGTTCACATGCAAAAAGTTTGATTTTTAACTAAATTCTATGGGAAAATGTAATTTCCACAGGAAAGTAAAATAAATTTTGGACTAAAAACTTTAAAAAGAAAAACTGAATCAATACATAACTGCTTTGAAGCAGAGGAAAAACACATACTGTACATAAAACAGTGGATAACCACACAGCAAATTTAAAATAAATTTTAAGCTAAGGAAAACTCAAAAGGAAATTTTATATAATGTACAATATACAATACATAACATAGGTTTCAGAGTGGTAGCCATGGTAGTCTGTATCAGCAAAAAGAACGAGAAGTACTTGTGGTACCTTAAAGACTAACAAATTTATTTGAGCATAAGCTTTCATGGGCTAAAACCCACTTCACCGGATGCATGCAGAGGAAAATACAGTAGGAAGATATATATTGTGATAGACCCAGGCCAGTTGGGAACAGCAGAGTAGTAGAAGGGAGATATACTGGCCACTGGATAAGCAGTTTTCTTACTACCCCGACGGCTGTTAAACTGTCTGGCATCTCAGAGTTGATGCATGCTTCACAGTGTAAGAATGTACCACCCCCAGTAAACCAATCATCACCTCAGGACCATGCAGAGTCAATTTTGACTCCAGAAGAAGACGTAGAGAAACAACCCTTACAATCTACGCTCTCATAAGGGTTGCCAGAAGCAGACGACTACATAAAGCAAGGCCCAAGAAGAAGCAGTAGTGAGCCTAGCGCCTGCTGCCTGGTGAACATAAAACTGTGACTGCAGTTCCCTCAGTTGAGGTTGTCAGAACCAGAAGGGCCCTGCTCCAACATGCGCCTCTGGTGGTGCCTGTTCCTCGCTGCTGGTGTCCTAAGGTCTGGGAGTCCACAATACAATTCTTTTATCCAGCAGCAAGTGTGAATAGCTCAGACCCTTATTATTTCTAAATGCTGGGTCTGCAGCCACATCCCAGCCCACTCTCAAACTGGTGTTCCTGTCCTGGCTATCCCACTCAATTCCCGCAGACCTCACTGGAGGACCTTGTCTTTTAACACAATATGAAACAGTAATGACACCTGGAAAGAGGCTATTGGCAGTTCCTTTATCCCACTTGGGGGAGTAATACACCAGGCAAAAGGCTCCTGAGGTTACAAGCAGTAGTTAAAATAATGGCAAATAAAACCGGAGAAAGTTTTAAAGCCCTGGCCAAAGAAACAGGGGCGATCTGACAGAGCGGCCCCCCCAGATACCGTTGCAGGCATTTGATTCACATAGTGCTGGCGCCAGACCAAAGGAGGGACCTTGCTGTCACTCATTAAACACATGTTGTCTGTTTATACCTGACATGTATACCATTAGCTAATAAACTCGTGGCTAGCCACTTAGAACAAATCGCATATCTTCCCCATGTAAAGCCGAGTTCTTTATGGAAGTGGCTAAGTAACCTGTTCAATTTATCTGCCATATTAGAAACTGGTTGTTTCAGGGAGCCCTGAACTATCCTGTTTGGAATCTAATGATTTTTGTATGCTTTCAGTTAATCTCCTGTTATACAAAATGCAAAATGCCACGGTGTGTCACCTCCCAGGTGACTGCCCCAAAACAAAGTGCTAATATAATAATTTGAAATATCGCTGATAAACAAAGAGATAAGGAACAGTTAATTGTGGAACCCAGTAATGTTGGTCATGGCGTGCGCTTGACCAAAAGGAGGATTGTTGAAAGTAGAATGAATTATATTGTAAAAATAAAAATGGATTAAAGAAATGTTGTATGTACCTTTAAGCAGAAATAAAAAATGTTGAAATACAGGTTGCCGGAAAAGAAACATTAGGCATAAACAAGGGTGCTAATGGCAAAACATTAACAGAAGATGGGTAATAGTTAGTAAGAGAAATAAGATATGCATGGCTAGCCCAGGTAAACTTATCAGATTCTGCTTCCTTTGTTGATCCTGCTAAGTGCTCCCCCTTTTATCTGTATAAATAAGATAGTTTCTGTCTTGCATGGTGCTCACATTATCTGGTGTTATTAGCAGAGCGCTGTGCTAATAAAACAGAGTGGGTCTGACACAACTGTGAGTCCTGAGTCTAACTTTGACACTATATTAAGCATTTCCTCTATCCTTTGTCTGGCCAGTCCCCCACTTCCATTTAATAAAAAAAAAAAAAAAACCACCCTCAGTTGATATCAGGAATCTACTGGAAACTCATTCTCTCTAGGATGGCATTCATATTAGCATTAACGTTCCAGTGCAATGTCAGCACTGAAAATATGACAGAAGAGGAATTTTGTCTTACACAGAGGCAAAAAAGTTCTATTATGTTGCATTTCCATTTGGCAACTTATGCTTCCATCAGTCTATATTTCCCACTAATATTAGTGAGAGAGAGCAAACTACCAACAGCAAATTAAAAAGTCTAGTACTACTTTTTCCTCACGTTAATGATATTTTATACTAATACTAGTACTAAATAACTAGTAAATAAAAATACTCACCTAAATACAGCTATTAAAGGTGCATATATTGAATCTCCATCATAAACATACATATGGTCCCAACTGCATTCTGTGGCAAAGTGATTAAATCTTAATCTTAATATTGCATTAGGACTGAAAGAAGAAAACAATAAGAGCACATTACAGTGATATATTGTTTAGCAGAAGCACAGACTCATAATACAATTATATAATAAAAATAACTTGTAGAGTATAATAAAATTAACCATATCATTCTAATATTACATTAAATACAAACATTCTTTTTAAGTGCTAATCATAACTCGTGCAGATAAAAGTTGAAATAAAACCAGATTTAAACCAGCCAATTATTTAACATTTTTATCTGAAAGTATTTTAAAAGTCATGCTTACAATTCAAGGTTAATAATTATTAAAATTACCATACTACCACCATATTACTACCATAAAGTTTTTAAAAGGGCTACTGTCAATATTTAAACTCCAAAATTTAGGCTTTGATAGAAAGTTTACAAAACTTTGTACTAATAAAAAAATTTAATTAATTTTATTTTAAAATGTCAATACTAAAGATTGCTGATTGACTACTAACAATACTGCACCTTCCAATATAAAATGTGGGAATGTGTGGTGACTTCAAAGGGAATACTATGCAGCATCTGGGACTTCAATAGGATTTGTCATGGGACTAAGTGAGACAACCTCCATCTTGGCTAATGCACCAGAGAAAGAACCAGAAACCTCCAGAGCTAAAATGCTCATCTCACTAGCCAGGATGTGCCTTTGATGATGCCAGAAGCAATTAAGACATCCTCTGGAGTGGGGAGGACTGAATGGGGGTCTTAATCAACAGTAGCCAAGTCAATGGGTACGTCTACACTACGGGATAATTTCGAATTAACTTAAACCGGTTTTATAAAACAGATATTATAATTTCGATAGCACACATCCACACTAGGCACAGTAATTCGGCGGTGTGCGTCATGGTCTGAGGCTAGCGTCGATTTCTGGAGCGTTGCACTGTGGGTAGCTATTCCGTAGCTATCCCATAGTTCCCGCAGTCTCCCTGCCCCTTGGAATTCTGGGTTGAGAGCCCAGTGCCTGATGGGACAAAAATCATTGTCGCGGGTGGTTCTGGGTACAGCCTCACCCCTCCCTCCGTGAAAGCAGCAGACAATCAT